>NC_048577.1:62117668-62220168 GCF_013265735.2 Oncorhynchus mykiss
GCTATAGGCTAACAGTCTGGGTCCTGGATCATTTGGACATATTCAGATCTCTGCTTCTCAGCTGCTCTGTTTTAAAAGGATATGTTCAGTAATTCACAACTTAATGCTGGTGGTATCCTTACCCTGATAGACGTCTATGAGCCAGGAGAAACTGTGATGATTGGTTTTTACATTACTTAAAGGTGTTCTGGCATCACTTTTTGAACATTTGCCCCCCATCACTCCCATTGATTTTTAGCTGGCAGAGGATCAAGTTAGGTGAAGTTTATATTGGTTTATTGTTTAAAGAAATTCAAACCATGGAATACAGTTTCTCCAGGCTCATATAGATGTATTCAGGGCAAGGAACCATCTGACATGAAGTTGTAAAATACGGAACATATCCCATGTCATTACATAGATACTATCACCTTTTAAAGGTAAAACTGCTTACTGATAAATCCCTCTTACAGGGTCAGAAGACAGGGTGACCACTTGGCCTGTAAGCAGCATTACTGGCAGCAGGTTGATCTTCCAGATCTTCATTTGGTGTCTGAACAAAAAGTCCTTTTAGAAAAATTGTTAATGAGCGACTATCAACAACAAGTGTCATCCCTAACAGCTTCTTCTCAGAGCTGCAATGGTTTATTTTCAGGGCAAACGTGTTTTCTCCTGAGCAGAACAAGCTGGAGATTAGTGCATGTTTACCCTCACAAAAACCATGAACACAACCTGACAGTCAGGAGATGACCTGTTATTAGCCACCTGTATAAAGCTGCATGCTGAGCCTCCCTTCTCATAGTTAGAATGAGAAGAAGTTATTTATTCAAGGAGAGCTTTTACAATGCTTGGCTACACGGTAAGAGAGTGTCAAAGATTTTGATTTTGCTTAGTCTTTGAAAAAGTCAATTGTGAGGCTATTATCCCTTCGCAAATTGCAAGTAGTCCCCTTTGGTAAATGGATAAGACAATAACAGTTGAATCTAAATCAGAGGTGATGTTCCCCTGGAATTGAAACCAATGAGAGGGGAGGAGGGCCACTTAACTGGGATTCAAAATTAAAAAGGGCCTTATCTTACCCCTATGCCTGCTCGGTCGACAGTAATAACGTCGACAGTAATAACGTCGCAATGACAAAAACATTTGTGAATCACAGCTAGTGGAAGAGATATCACAGATGCCAATATGGATGAAGACAATAGATGATGTTTACACCAGCTATATTATCTCTATTACAGATTCCTATAGAAAATACCACGGCATGACATCTATACAGTGAACAACACTGCCAACTGTCACTTATACACATCACGTCACGCGCTACCCCACACAGTACGCGCCTAGTCACTAGAAAAAGCTACCAGCCTCCAATAGTAAGCCACTTTTGGTACAATTGCAAAAAAGGATATCACAGGTTTTTTTGTCTGAAGTTTTCTTTTCCAGTGTTTCTATAAACAACGGCAGATGCTCGTCTATGCATCAATGCAAATCAAGAACTCTTAAGTCAACGACTTCTAGAATACACACACGTTGACAACTAAACAGTAAAGCTCGTTGTGTGAATATTATTTTGGAATATGTGACCAGCCAGTTCACATGTTATTACATACGCACAAAAAAAACTACTTATTTACAAAACAGTTCCAACTTATTTACTCGATGGAGCACAGATTGAGTTTTAAATGTTTTGAGGATAAAAAAAAAAATGTCCTCCACAAAACATAATCATCACAAGATCTTGTAAAAACATTCAGCTTCTCAGATACTGGAGAAAGAAACAATCTTGTAATCCTGGAATGGCATTGTCAACTCCAACATCACACCTATTATTATTATAATAATTATCATCCCATACCAAGTAGGCTATCGTATTATTTTTCAGATCAGATCGACTCATTCCCCTTACATTACACTATGTAACTTCCTATTTGTCAGTGCATGTGTGTATTATTGCATCTCCTGTTGGTCAAATTCTGTGACAGGCTGACCTGAACCTAAATAAATGCTCAACTTAACAGAATTTCCTGTTTAGTTTTTTTTTACCAACTAAAATCACATGAACTGGTCTGATGGGTGAGTTACTAGTCCTTACTGAAGGTTGCTCACAAGACATCAATACCATACAGTGCATTTCCCTCTTCTCATAGTCAGTGCATTCTAACAGGCCCAGGCTTGTTGCTAACGGCAATCACTCTTTCTCCACTTGTGATACAGAGAGAGGGCTAAGAACGTGAAGCATAATGCCAACCGGGTGTGGCTAGACTGTTGGTGGCTAGTAGTTATGAAAGAGTGCATTTCCACATCACAACCCTGTGTCGGGACGGAAAAGACTCAAAGAGGGGCCATCTGTAGGAAACAAACAAACACTCAAACACTTAGTACCATGTACAAAAACACACAACTCCATCGAGAGCTCCAATTCCAACACCAGATGGAGTGACATCAATTATGGATTGGGCTACGTCGTACGACCTTCCTGGACTCACGTGACCTTTAACCTTTTGGAATCAGTATGTGAAAATACACTATAGAGGAAGGATGTGTATAGTCCAGCGGAGGCTCATTGTAATGGCTGGAATGGAATTCATGGAACAGAGTCAAACATGTGGTTTCCATGTGTTTGATACTGTTCTATTTATTCCATTCCAGCCATTACAATGAGCCCGTCCTCCTATAGCTCCTCCCACCAGCCTCCTCTGGTGTATGTATTTCTGCTTGTACAGTGCCAAGGCAGAATGGAAGTATGGTTTATACTACTAAAGGCTGTCTGATAAGGGTTGGTGCCAAGGCAGAATGGAAGTATGGTTTATACTACTAAAGGCTGTCTGATAAGGGTTGGTGCCAAGGCAGAATGGAAGTATGGTTTATACTACTAAAGGCTGTCTGATAAGGGTTGGTGCCAAGGCAGAATGGAAGTATGGTTTATACTACTAAAGGCTGTCTGATAAGGGTTGGTGCCAAGGCAGAATGGAAGTATGGTTTATACTACTAAAGGCTGTCTGATAAGGGTTGGTGCCAAGGCAGAATGGAAGTATGGTTTATACTACTAAAGGCTGTCTGATAAGGGTTGGTGCCAAGGCAGAATGGAAGTATGGTTTATACTACTAAAGGCTGTCTGATAAGGGTTGGTACCAAGGCAGAATGGAAGTATGGTTTATACTACTAAAGGCTGTCTGATAAGGGTTGGTGTGGCCTCTGCTGCTGGCCAATTGAAAGAGTGTTACTAGCTGGTACAAAGGTCTGGGGGGGGGCCCAAAAGACAGACAAGGGAACTAATCCTGTGCTCCATGATGATACACTGACTATAGTACACGTTGTTTCATTAGTCTGATAACTCTCCACGCAGCCCAGCCCCGATACTACGACCTGGCTCCCGTCTTGGACTTGATGATGGTGATGACGCTGGTGGCCGTGGCCACCTTCCCAGGGACCAGGGGCCCCATGACCCCCCGACCCCCTGGGGTTAAGGCTACGGCCGGGCTGCGCGCCACAGTCCTGGCGAAGCTCTGCAGGGCCTCGTACTTGGAGCGCAGCGAGTCCAGCTCCACCTTCATGGTGGCGTTCTCTGTGGCCAGCTTGTCCACCTCCAGCTGCAGCGCTGTCTTCTGCTTCTCTAGCTCCTCCTTCTGGGTGACCCGCTTGACGCGGCAGCTGGCGGCGTAGCCACGGTTTTTCAGGGTGCGGCGCCGCTGCTTGAGCTGCAGGATTTCGTCCTTGGTGAGGCCGCGGAGGTGAGCGTTGAGCTCCCGGACAGACATGGTCACCAGTTCGTCGTCCGTGAGGCTGGTCCCATTCTCCCCTGGCTCCTTCTTCACCTGAGAGGGAAGTGAAGGGGGGGGGGTGATTTGATTCATTTTGGAGGTAAAACATTTTTTCAGTAAAAAGTACAAAGCCCAGAGGATAACTCATGAAAGCATTATACAGCAGTTATTTTCAATGTGGTCCAAAGAGCAGGGGAAAGGGAGGGGATGTGGTCAGGAGGAGGAGGAAGGGGGGACAAAGAGCAGGGGAAAGGGAGGGGATGTGGTCAGGAGGAGGAGGAAGGGGGGACAAAGAGCAGGGGAAAGGGAGGGGATGTGGTCAGGAGGAGGAGGAACGGGGGACAAAGAGCAGGGGAAAGGGAGGGGATGTGGTCAGGAGGAGGAGGAAGGGGGGACAAAGAGCAGGGGAAAGGGAGGGGATGTGGTCAGGAGGAGGAGGAAGGGGGGACAAAGAGGGAGAAGGAGGAAGAGGGGTGATGACAAACAAGTATGACTAGAGTACAGATGGTAAGAAGAACATACACTGTCAGTGTGGGGAGAAAAGGTAAGAGAGACAAAGGTTAAGGTAGGGGTCTATGTACTTCTTTGGTTAGTTTACCTTCAAGGCTTTGTTTCCCTTGTTTGTAGTAGTCATGCCACGAGAGCCGCTTCCAACGACACCACTTGTTGGTCTGTGGAAGAGAAGAACTTCAATAAGAATCCATATAGCCAGAGGAGAAGAACAGTGAGGTTTCACGTCAAATAGAGAAGAACAGGAAAGGTGATCAAAAAGATCTGTTCCTCAAACTCAGAATCCAATGGAGGAAAAGGTCATTGAGGAGGGACCTTGGAAATTCTCTAATACGGTTGAGAAGGAATCAAGGAGATTGTGCAGAATAGAGGAAAGGCAAATTGTGACGGAGCCATTCGTTTTCAGAGATGGAACAGAGACTTCAGCTCTTCCTCTAAAAGTAACAGGCAGGCCAATCAGTAACAGGCAGGCCAATCATTTGTGCAACTGTGAACTAAAGGACAGTTGGCATTTGACGGTTTGGCACAACTACAGCAGTAGCGACTGTCACTTTGATTTATTAGAAAACAAAACCATCAGCGGGGAACTTCCTCAACGAGCAGCCACCAGGCAGGAAACACCTCAACTGAAAAAGTCCCCATCTTACTGTATGTACCTCAGACTAATACCTCAGACAAACAGCTCTAACACACACACACACACACACACAGAACCTACTGAATGTACCAGTCCTGACACCTCAGACTAACAGCTCAAACACACACACACACTTTAGAAAGAACTCAGTCTGGGGAAAATGTTTAAAACACATGTAAAAGACAAGCGTTTATTATTCGACAAGTTCAGGTAGTCCATCCCCGTTTGGTGACTGATGAATAAAAGATGACTGGGGAGGGAAACTGTATTTTAGTCAAGTCCATCCTATTCAACTATTGCTGTACATATACTATTCTAACCTACGTATTCTTCAAATAAAATATATATTCTATCCACAGTGTCTATTCATCCCATCACACACACATACAGTGCATTCAGAAAGTATTCAGACTCCTTGACTTTTTCAACATTTTGTTACATTAAAAGCCTTATTCTAAACTGGATAAAAAATATTTAAAAAATCCTCAATCTACACAAAATACCCCATAATGCCAAAGCGAAAACAGGTTTTTAGAATTGTTTGCAACTTTTTTTAAAATTAAAAAACAGAAATACCTTATTTACGTAAGTATTCAGACCCTTTGCTATGATACTCGAAATTGAGGCCAGGTGCATCCTGTATCCATTTATCATCATTGATGTTTCTACAACTTGATTGGAGTCCATCTGTGGTCAATTTAAAAGATTAAATGATCGGACAGGATTTGGAAAGGCACACACCTGTCTATATAAGGTCCCATGTTAACAGTGCATGTCAGATCCAAAACCAAGCAATGAGGTCGAAGAAATTGTCCGTAGAGCTCCGAGACAGGATTGTGTCGAGGCACAGATCTGGGGAAGGGTACCGAAACATTTCTGCAGCATTGAAGGTCCCTAAGAACAACGTGGCCTCCATTCTTAAATGGGCCTTTGTCAGGGACATGACCAAGAACCCAATGGTCACTGACAGAGCTCCAGAGTTCCTCTGTGGAGATGGGAGAGCCTTCCAAAAGGACAACCATCTCTGCAGCACTCCACCAATCAGGCCTTTATGATAGAGTGGCCAGACGGAAGCCACCACTCAGTAAAAGGCATATGGCGGGCCAGCTTGGTTTGCCAAAAGGCACCTAAAGGACTCTCAGACCATGAGAAACAAGATTCTCTGGTCTGAGGAAACTAAGATTACACTCTTTGGCCTGAATGCAAAGCTTCATGTCTGGAAGAAACCTGGCACAATCCCTACGTTGAAGCATGGCGGTGGTAGCATCGTGCCGTGCGGATGTTTTTCAGCGGCAGGGACTGGGAGACTAGTCAGGATCGAGGGAAAGAGAAGAAATGGGAGAAACTCTCCAAATCATATCCAAGAAGACTCAAGGCAGTAATCGCTGCCAAAGGTGAGAGTGCTAGCCTACTGGTGGTGAAGAGATAGAAGACAAAGAGGAAAAGCAGGAATCCATAGGAACAGAATATTACCTGTAGTAGGGTTGCAAAGGGTCGGAAACTTTCCGGGAAATTTTCCATGGGAAGTTAAGCCCTGGAATTTTGCAAAAATTCATTTTTCTTTTTAAGTCAGCTTATAACAGTGAACCTTTGTGGGATACACATAAGGCAATTCCAGATCTTGTGGCATATTTTGGTTAAACTATCCCCGATTCAATGGAATTGCAACCCTCTGCATGCACAGTGCATTCTTCCATCACATGTACAGCTGATTCTCAATATCTTGCACACTAATAAGATGCTATTGTGTCCACACTAATACACTGACTGAGCCAAGGACTAAATGCTTTCTGGTAAGTTTTGATTACAATACTGTATGGGGTGAATATATTTTATGACATATATAATTTATTTGTTAACTAGTAAATAGTAGCCTACAGCAATGTGTGTTCAAATAATTTCTAACTTGTGAACAATTTCTGCTAGCTAGTTTTTGCTACCATGTGGGATTTAGCTTGCTTGAGCCTGCTGAAGAGTGTTAATTCACCTGTTTCCATACACATTTTATTTTTAAACAACTCCTTTTGTAAGATAAATGTTTTATCTAACTGCTTAACTATTTATCTACATGGAATTGTAGTTGTTGTTTTTTTTCCTCATTTTTTTCTAATCTTTACAGGAAAATGCCACAGGCACTATCTGATGTGTGGAGACATTTCCCTGCAGCTAATGTAGAAGGAAAAGCTGAGTACATTTGCAAATACTGTGCCAAATCATATGTGAAGAAAGCAACAAATATGCTGTAACGCACATTAGGCGTAGTGGGTGCGGAGTCAGGCGCAGGAAGCACAAGGTAGAGAACAATGTTTTATTCCGGCACAGAGAAAAATGGTCACGCCAATACCGGGCGCACATACGAGACCGACCCAACCCGTCCGGAGGAAAAACAAAGGGAAACGCACCACAAACATACACAGAGGACAAATAAGCCCGCACAAAGAGCAGGCGGGCCTTACCGGCATAAATAGCCCAACTAAAAACCTAAACAAGAAACAGGTGTAACCAACAAGACAAAACCAACAGAAAAGGGAAAAGGGAGTCGTGACAGATGCAGAATGATCTGGCCAAGTGCATTAAGTTCCCTCAGCAATCACAACAAGCAACCTCTGACAAAAGTCCCTCTACTTCTATTCAAGGTGGAAATTATGAATCAGGCACCTTATCGATAGCAATAGCTTATGGTCCTCCTGGAAAAATATGTTTTTTTGACTCAATGGAGGAATGTAGTCAGAGAAATGCTGATGGATGTCTTGCTTGAGCTGTGTATGCAACTGGTTCACCTCTGATGCCCACAGGCAATGTGTATTGGAAGAGATTAATGAATGTTCTTCACCCAGCATACATCCCTCCAACCAGACATGCTTGATCTACTCATTTGCTGGATGCAGAGGTCAACAGAGTTCAAGTGAATGTCAAGCAAATCGTAGAGAAAGCAGACTATTGCAATCATCTCCGATGGGTGGTCGAATGTTTGTGGGCAAGGAATAATTAACTACATCATCTCCACCCCTCAACCAGTATTCTACAAGAGCACAGACACAAGGGACAACATACACACCGGTCTCTACATTGCAGATGAGCTGAAGGCCGTCATCAATGACCTTGGACCACAGAAGGTATTTGCACTGGTGACAGACCAAGCAGCCTTCATGTTCGCTGCATTGTCTAAAGTGGAGGAGTCCTACCCTCACATCACACCCATTAGCTGTGCTGCTCATGCATTGAATCTACTCCTCAAGGACATCATGGCACTGAAAACAATGGATACACTCTACAATAGAGCCAAGGAAATGGTTAGGTATGTGAAGGGTCATCAAGTTATATCAGCAATCTACCTCACCAAGCAAAGTGAGAAGAATAAGAGCACCACATTGAAGCTGCCCAGCAACACCTGTTGGGGTGGTGTTGTCATTGTGTGTTACAGTATCCTGGAGGGAAAGGAGTCTCTCCAAGAAATGGCCATATCAGTCTGCCAATATGGACAGCCCCATCAAGAGGAACCTCCTGGATGATGCATTTTGGGAGAGAGTGGTAAGCAGCCCGAAACCTATAGCAGTAGCCATTGCATGGATTGAGGAAGACAATGCCATCCTGTCTGATGTTCAGACTCTGCTTGCAGATGAAAGAGAATAAATCCGTACTGCCCAGCCCACTTCACTGTTGCTCCAAGCAGAGGAAACTGCAGATCTGAAATGCATCAAAAAGAGTGAAGACTTCTGCCTGAAGCCCATACACGCCGCAGCGTACATGTTGGACCCCAAGTATGCTGGCACGAGCATCCTGTCTGGTGCAGAGATCAGAAGGCCTATGGTGTCATCTAGAGGTCGACCGATTATGATTTTTCAACGCCGATACCGATTATTGGAGGACCCAAAAAATGCCGATACCGATTAATCGGACGATTATTTTATATTTTTTATTTGTAATAATGACAATTACAACAATACGGAAAGAACACTTATTTTAACTTAATATAATACATCAATAAAAATCTATTTAGCCTCAAACAAATAATGAAACATGTTCAATTTGGTTTAAATAATGAGAAAACTAAGTGTTGGAGAAAAAAGTAAAAGTGCAATATGTGCCATGTAAAAAAGCTAACATTTAAGTTCCTTGCTCAGAACATGAGAACATATGAAAGCTGGTGGCTTCTTTTAAAATGAGACTTCAATATTCCAAGATAAGAGATTTTAGGTTGTAGGTAATATAGTATTTACAGTGGGGCAAAAAAGTATTTAGTCAGCCACCAATTGTGCATGTTCTCCCACATAAAAAGATGAGAGAGGCCTGTAATTTTCATCACAGGTACACTTCAACTATGACAGACAAAATGAGAAGAAAAAAATCCAGAAAATCACATTGTAGGATTTTTAATAAATTTATTTGCAAATTATGGTGGAAAATAAGTATTTGGTCAACGACAAAAGTTTCTCAATACTTTGTTATATACCCTTTGTTGGCAATGACAGAGATCAAACGTTTTCTGTAAGTGTTCACAAGGTTTCACACGGTTTTCACACACTGTTGCTGGTATTTTGGCCCATTCCTCCATGCAGATCTCCTCTAGAGCAGTGATGTTTTGGGGCTGTTGCTGGGCAACACAGACTTTCAACTCCCTCCAAAGATTTTCTATGGGGTTGAGATCTGCAGACTGGCTAGGCCACTCCAGGACCTTGAAATACTTCTTACGAAGCCACTCCTTCGTTGCCCGGGCGGTGTGTTTGGGATCATTGTCATGCAGAAAGACCCAGCCACGTTTTATCTTCAATGCCCTTGCTGATGGAAGGAGGTTTTCACTCAAAATCTCACGATACATGGCCCCATTCATTCTTTCCTTTACACGGATCAGTCGTCCTGGTCCCTTTGCAGAAAAACAGCCCCATGCTTCACAGTAGGTATGGTGTTCTTTGGATGCAACTCAGCATTCTTTGTCCTCCAAAAACGACGAGTTGAGTTTTTACCAAAAAGTTATATTTTGGTTTCATCTGACCATATGACATTCTCCCAATCTTCTGGATCATCCAAATGCTCTCTAGCAAACTTCAGACGGGCCTGGACATGTACTGGCTTAAGCAGGGGGAGATGTCTGGAACTGCAGGATTTGAGTCCCTGGCGGCGTAGTGTGTTACTGATGGTAGGCTTTGTTACTTTGGTCCCAGCTCTCTGCAGGTCATTCACTAGGTCCCCCTGTGAGGTTCTGGGATTTTTGCTCACCGTTCTTGTGATCATTTTGACCCCACGGGGTGAGATCTTGCGTGGAGCCCCAGATTGAGGGAGATTATCAGTGGTATTGTATGTCTTCCATTTCCTAATAATTGCTCCCACAGTTGATTTATTCAAACCAAGCTGCTTACCTATTGCAGATTCAGTCTTCCCAGCCTGGTGCAGGTCTACAATTTTCTTTCTGGTGTCCTTTGACAGCTCTTTGCTCTTGGCCATAGTGGAGTTTGGAGTGTGACTGTTTGAGGTTGTGGACAGGTGTCTTTATACTGACAACAAGTTCAAACAGGTGCCATTAATACAGGTAACGAGTGGAGGACAGAGGAGCCTCTTAAAGATGAGGTTACAGGTCTGTGAGAGCCAGAAATCTTGCTTGTTTGTAGGTGACCAAATACTTATTTTCCACCATAATTTGCAAATAAATAAATTAAAAATCCTACAATGTGATTTTCTGGAATTGTTTTTCTCATTTTGTGTGTCATAGTTTAAGTGTACCTATGATGAAAATTACAGGCCTCTCTCATATTTTTAAGTGGGAGAACTTGCACAATTGGTGGCTGACTAAATACTTTTTTTGCCCCACTGTATGTTGAAAATGTTTCTGGGAGATGCAATGGATCATTGGGGATCATTCAATATTCCCTTTCATTTGTTTTTCAGTGAAATCATCCCATGTGAAGAGTCAACTCATTTAATTAAAGTTCAATTCGTAACTGAATTGGGGTTTTTTTTCTGTTGAAAGGATTTGAATCATGTCTACTTATGATAAGGTCAAATGTTTATGTTTCTATATGATATGGTAAATATATCCAATGCAAAAAAACATAATTTAAATGCTATTAATATTAATTTGCATATATTTCTGTTAATTCCCATATATTCCCGATAATTCCCATGGAAAATTTCCACCTATGAATATTCCCCAAAATGTGCAGCCCTAATCTGTAGTATTCCGGAACTCCTTCCAGCTGAGCTGGTCCACAGTTAGTGTGAGCCTTGTCACAGTGTCAGAGGGTAGCAGAACACACGCTTGTGACTGAGTAGAGCAGTGGCCCTTGACGAACTGCTTTACTCAACACAGAGAAAAAGCTGTGTCAGCACCACGGCATGCCGAACACACACACACACACACACACACACACACACACACACACACACACACACACACACACACACACACACACACACACACACACACACACACACACACACACACACACACACACACACACACACACACACACACACACACACAGGGTGAGTGAGAGTAGCGCTTGGCTGTGTGTGTGTACGTGTAATCGTGATGGCTAACACCTCAGTTTTGCAAATAGCTGTAAATATGTGAGACGAAGCGTGAGAGGATGTGTAGACTACACACAGCAGAGACGATGGAGAAACAGAAAAAGCCAGAAAGAGAGATGAGTAGTCGTTCTGAAGTGCGGCCAAGACGTTGCCATGGCAACAACGGGGTGGAGGGTGGGTGGGGGGCTACAGGTGGAAACGACAGCTCACCTGAGCCAAACGGGATGAGACGGGCCACTTGTTAAAAATGACCTGGATACGACACCACCACACAGGCAGTGGAGGAATGGAACACAGGGTCACATTGTGGCTCGCATTCTTGATGCTTCCCTTTCAAATACCCGCATGGAATAGCCTAACAGTGTTCTCTCTCCGCTAGCTAGTAGGCTAACCCCTAATAGTGTTCTCTCTCCGCTAGCTAGTAGGCTAACCCCTAACAGTGTTCTCTCTCTCTCTCTCCGCTAGCTAGTAGGCTAACCCCTAACAGTGTTCTCTCTCGGCTAGCTAGTAGACTAACCCCTAACAGTGTTCTCCCTCTCCGCTAGCTAGTAGGCTAACTCCTAACAGTATTCTCTCTCGGCTAGCTAGTAGACTAACCCCTAACAGTGTTCTCTCTCGGCTAGCTAGTAGACTAACCCCTAACAGTGTTCTCTCTCCGCTAGCTAGTAGGCTAACCCCTAACAGCGTTCTCTCTCTCCACTAGCTAGTAGGCTAACCCCTAACAGTGTTCTCTCTCTCCACTAGCTAGTAGGCTAACCCCTAACAGTGTTCTCTCTCGGCTAGCTAGTAGACTAACCCCTAACAGTGTTCTCCCTCTCCGCTAGCTAGTAGGCTAACTCCTAACAGTGTTCTCTCTCGGCTAGCTAGTAGACTAACCCCTAACAGTGTTCTCTCTCCGCTAGCTAGTAGGCTAACCCCTAACAGCGTTCTCTCTCCGCTAGCTAGTAGGCTAACCCATAATAGTGTTCTCTCTCCACTAGCTAGTAGGCTAACTCCTAACAGTGTTCTCTCTCCGCTAGCTAGTAGGCTAACCCCTAACATAGAAATAGATAAGGCGTATTTCCATCTATAAATAATAGACAGTAACAAAGACACACACCAGTAGTTCCTCTACTGAGTCCCTACCAGGAAGCCTTTCAAAATACTACAGAGATAATGGGATATAGAAATATTATTAGGGTTGCAAAGGGTCGGAAACTTTCCCGAAATTTTCCATGGGAAGATAAGCCCTGGAATTTGCTTAAATTCATCAACCACAAAAAAAGTTAGCTTATAACAGTGAACCTTTTTTGTGGGATACACATAAGGCAATTCTACAGAAAGTTTCCACCTCTGAATATTCCCCAAAATGTGCAACCCTAAATATGATGCACAGATAGACTAATGGATGATGAGAGACAGTCAAGTAGCCTACAGTCCTAGTCTCACTGGCCCAGGGTACCTTCTCTTTACAGCTGGTGTAGCTTGGCTATACTAGTAGGGTTAGTGATGAGACTAAAAGTGAAAGGCTGCCACATCTACAATCTGTGTCCTTTTGCACAGGTAACATTGTTCAAAAGCAGAGAACAGAGCAGAATTGCCTTGAAGGAAACACAAGTGGACAACTCTGTTGGCCTGGTTTCCAAGTTGAGGAGAATTTCGTGGCACAGCTGTGCAGGGTGACAGGCCAGCACCTCATTCAGCCACACAGCTGCAGGGTGACAGGCCAGCACCTCGTTCAGCCACACAGCTGCAGGGTGACAGACCAGCACCTCATTCAGTCACACAGCTGCAAGTTGGCAGTGAATTTGAAAAATGTATGGAATAATTCCACTAAAACTGGCCGGCTAGCATACAGTGCAGAAAAATTATTCAAATTCATTTGACACAATATCTTATCACAGCACTGGCAAACCATGGTTGACCAACTCCTTGACCAAAATGGCTGACCTTTAAACCCCGTCATAAGAAGGTTCATGTCCAATCTAGTATTCTAATTCCATTGGTCCAAATGACCTAACATGGTAGCACAAAAAAAAGTGTGCGCGCATGTGCACACACACACACACACAATTCCACTAGCAGGTGCTCACAAAAGACAGCAAGTGATTGGACTGGGACTAGGCAGCAACCTTGCATCTGACAGGTTCACCCTCTAACATTCACAGCAGAGGACGGAGCAGCGGGCACCGACGTCCTCCTCACACACAAATGTATTACCTCCCATAAACGATTTCACCTCGTGTGTAGGCCAAGAGAACGGAGGCAGAGCCACGGCTCAGGATGTAGGGATGGGGGTGGCGGGGGAGGGGGAGGGACGGATGGGGGACACGGAGCGTCTTATGTAGGCGCACGCTGCATTTTTATGAATCGCCCTGGAAGAATGCTGACAAAACCAGAGCTGATTGCTTGTTGCTCGTAGAGGAGAGACATCACACCCACAGGAAATGGAAAGCGCTGAGTGTGGCCGCTCAACCCCAGTGAAAGGAGGAGAAAAAGAGATTGGGGGAGGAGAGACAGAGACACTGAGCAGAGGAGCGAGAGAGAGAGACTGAGGAATAAACAGCCTTGTGAAAAATGCACTCTCAACACATTTGGAGGAACTGAAAAGAAGATAAAAACCCTGATCTCAGCAAGGACCGACCAAGGAGCCAATTAGGACAGTTAAAGAAGTTGAACTAGCACGACCAGAGCCATCGCATATATCCCAAATGGCACCCTATTCCCCATGTAGTGCACTACTTCTGACTAGGTCCCATAGGGCTCAGTTCAGTGCTATTTGGAACACTACCTGTGCAACCTTCAAAACACCCATCAAGACTGTCTGCTCCTCCCTAAATCTCATCATCTCTGCATCGTATGATCACTTCTGTGACAGGAGTTCCAATAACTAACTGAGTAGCTGGTTCTACTCCACGAGCGGACAGGCTGCCTGAGATGTGCAGGAGGATTTCCTCTGCCTGCACACGTTCCAACAGCGCCTACAGGAATCACAACCACGCTTTGTGGGTTGTTTGGGAATAGCACCTGTACCTGTCCCTTTAGCTGCAATAGGAGCTATTTGGTAGCTTGGGCCGCTCTCACACCTGAGAGCAGCATGGACACACACTGCACACCCTTGGGTAGGACTGACTGTGTGTCCGTCATGCTATCCATATGCCAGTCATGTAGAACTTATCTATTTTTTTTTAGCTTGAAGTTCAGATTGCAACTTCTCTATTTTGCGCTCTGATGTCTGGGACTTCACAGTGGTATCAAGCATATTAGTCGCTAGTTTGCTGTGTCGCAATTCGCCCCCCGAGTAAAAACACAACAAGCTCTATAATTTGCTTCTTACATTGTTTGCCAATATATTGTCTAATCGAATCTAATGTAAGACCATTCTTCACTTTTTTGATCAAATTAATAATGAGATGATTGCCATAAGTCAAACATATTAATTCCTTGCATGTTCGTCATCACGTAAGCTACATATTCTGTTACATAAATCTGTGAATCTAATGGAATAAAGTGACATTTTGTCAAAAATGAAAGCATGTTGTGTTCCTTTGCCTCGCTACCGCAGTAAACAACTATCAAGCAGTGGTCCTGCAGTTGCAGTACATCCTCACATACTTGACATTCGCTAACCTAGCATGGATCTCAAAGTCACGACTCATCACTGGGTCTCGGATTCACTTTAGATGTCCACACTCACCAAGAATGACATTTGGTAGTTCATTACAGCAGGCTTTTCGCATAGTTTAGCATCACTGTAAAGCAGATTTAAAAAAATGTATAGCCAGAGCAATGTGTTTCCTAAGCTACAGATCCTGCTAACTTTACAGCAGCAAAGGGAGCATGTTGAAGGAGGAAGGAGATGGAGTCACAGATTAAGGTAGAAAAACATTTGTTCATAATAGTCCATTTACACTAGAGATCGACCGATTAATCGGAATGGCCGATTAATTAGGGCCGATTTCAAGTTTTCATAACAATCGGAAATCGGTATTTTTGGACACTGATTTTGCAGATTTTTTTTTTTACACCTTTATTTAACCTTTATTTAACTAAGCAAGTCAGTTAAGAACACATTCTTATTTACAATGACGACCTAGGAACTGTGGGTTAACTGCCTCGTTCAGGGGCAGAATGACAGATTTTCAGATTGTCAGCTCAGGGGATCCAAACTTGCAAACCTTACAGTTAACTAGTCCAACGCAATAACGACGTGCCTCTCTCTCGTTGCACTCCACAAGGAGACTGCCTGTTACGCGAATGCAGTAAGCCAAGGTAACTTGCTAGCTAGTTAAACTTATCTTATAAAAAACAATCAATCATAATCACTAGTTAACTACACACGGTTGATGATATTACTAGATATTATCTAGCGTGTCCTGCGTTGCATATAATCTGACTGAGCATACAAGCATACAAGTATCTAAGTATCTGACTGAGCGATGGTAGGCAGAAGCAGGTGCGTAAACATTCATTCAAACAGCACTTTCGGGCGTTTTGCCAGCAGCTCTTCATTGTGCGTCAAGCATTGCGCTGTTTATGACTTCAAGTCTATCAACTCCCGAGATTAGGCTGGTGTAACCGAAGTGAAATGGCTAGCTAGTTAGCAAGCGCTAATAGCGTTTCAAACATCGAGCCTTGAAGGTTCGAGCCCAGGGAGGAGCGAGGAGAGGGACGGAAGCTATACTGGTACACTGGCAATACTAAAGTGCCTATAAGAACATCCAATAGTCAAAGGTGAATGAAATACAATGGTATAGAGGGAAATAGTCCTATACAGTGCCTTGCGAAAGTATTCTACTTTCGCAAGGCACTGTAATTCTTATAATAACTACAAGCTGAAACTTCTTACCTGGGAATATTGAAGACTCAGGTTAAAAGGAACCACCAGCTTTCAAATGTTCTCATGTTCTGAGCAAGGAACTTAAACGTTAGCTTTCTTACATAGCACATATTACACTTTTACTTTCTTCTCCAACACTTTGTTTTTTGCATTATTTAAACCAAATTGAACATGTTTCATTAATTTATTTGAGGCTAAATTGATTTTATTGATGTATTATATAAGTTAAAATACGTGTTCATTCAGTATTGTTGTAATTGTTATTATTACAAATAAATAAAATAAAATAAAAATCGTCCAATTAATCGGTATCAGCTTTTTTGGTCCTCCAATAATCGGTATCGGTGTTGAAAAATCATAAATCGGTCGACGTCTAATTTACACTACTGCTAATGGGTATATTATATATATTTTATATAAAAAGTAATACAAATATTTTCTAAAATGTATTAGATTAGGGCCATGTTGATAATGTATTAGGGCCATGTTGATAATGTATTAGGGCCATGTTGATAATGTATTAGGGCCATGTTGATAATGTATTAGGGCCATGTTGATAATGTATTAGGGCCATATTGATAATGTATTAGGGCCATATTGATAATGTATTAGGGCCATGTTGATAATGTATTAGGGCCATATTGATAATGTATTAGGGCCATGTTGATTATGTATTAGGGCCATGTTGATCATGTATTAGGGCCATGTTGATAATGTATTAGGGCCATGTTGATAATGTATTAGGGCCATGTTGATAATGTATTAGGGCCATGTTGATAATGTATTAGGGCCATGTTGATAATGTATTAGGGCCATGTTGATAAACCTACAGAGGACAGCGAGTGGTGTAAGGGGGTCGGCCATGTTGATAAACATACAGAGGACAGAGAGTGATGTCAGGGGGTCGGCCATGTTGATAAACCTACAGAGGACAGCGAGTGGTGTGAGGTGGTCGGCCATGTTGATAAACATACAGAGGACAGCGAGTGGTGTGAGGTGGTCGGCCATGTTGATAAACCTACAGAGGACAGAGAGTGATGTCAGGGGGTCGGCCATGTTGATAAACATACAGAGGACAGAGAGTGATGTCAGGGGGTCGGCCATGTTGATAAACCTACAGAGGACAGCGAGTGGTGTGAGGTGGTCGGCCATGTTGATAAACCTACAGAGGACAGCGAGTGGTGTGAGGTGGTCGGCCATGTTGATAAACCTACAGAGGACAGCGAGTGGTGTGAGGTGGTCGGCCATGTTGATAAACCTACAGAGGACAGCGAGTGGCGTGAGGGCCATGTTGATAAACCTACAGAGGACAGCGAGTGGTGTGAGGTGGTCGGCCATGTTGATAAACCTACAGAGGACAGTGAGTGGCGTGAAGGGGTCGGCCATGTTGATAAACCTACAGAGGACAGAGAGTGGCGTGAGGGGGTCGGCCATGTTGATAAACCTACAGAGGACAGTGAGTGGTGTGAAGGGGTCGGCCATGTTGATAAACCTACAGAGGACAGAGAGTGGTGTGAGGGGGTCGGCCATGTTGATAAACCTAGGGAGGACAGAGAGTGGTGTGAGGGGGTCGGCCATGTTGATAAACCTAGGGAGGACAGAGAGTGGTGTGAGGGGGTCGGCCATGTTGATAAACCTAGGGAGGACAGAGAGTGGTGTGAGGGGGTCGGCCATGTTGATAAACCTAGGGAGGACAGAGAGTGGTGTGAGGGGGTCGGCCATGTTGATAAACCTAGGGAGGACAGAGAGTGGTGTGAGGGGGTCGGCCATGTTGATAAACCTAGGGAGGACAGAGAGTGGTGTGAGGGGGTCGGCCATATTGATAAACCTGATGAGAAAGAGTCCCAATTCTCTGTCCTTTTTCTAGATGTGTGCACTTGCACACGCCCCGTCATGTATTTAAAAGCATATGATTGGTGTAAGCATTGGCAGGAGTGAGTTTCCATTGTTAGGCTAAAACAAGTGTACACTTTGGGAGAAGGGTGGAGAATCGGGACACAGCCATAAATAAATGTTGATGAGACATGATTGGTCCCCTGTCCATCTGGCATTTAGCCCCATGCCTTTAACGATGTCATCCCTTTGTAGGTGGGGCCTGGTTACAGGGACTCTCCAGGGGTGTGCCGAGGCGGAGCGCCATCAGCTGGGAGAGGGGCTTTGTTCAAGGAGCTATTGGTTACCCTACACAGTATCTAGCCTACACCATGGCGCCCTTGATGAAAATGTATCACTGTCATTCCCTGTGTGTGTGTGTGTGTGTGTGTGTGTGTGTGTGTGTGTGTGTGTATATATACGCACGCGTCGCTCAACACGTGTGCGCACGTGTGTTATAGTGAGTCAGCTGTATGTACATACAGTATGTTGTGTGTATAACTGTCCATGGAAAAAAAAAATATATATATATATATATTGGTCGACCGAGAGTTGTCTGTTCTATTAACCAAATCGATTGGTAGAAATTGTTAAACGTGTTTTGTTCCAAATATAGGCACATTCTGTGTTTTAATCAGATCAACAACAGAATATGCACAGAGCTTGTCTGACGCTTTAAGCGCACTGTTTGATTAAAATCATTAAGACACAAATGACTAGAGGGAGTCCGACTGCAATTGATTTGATTGTGCTCAGACTTGCTGCGCTGTGTTAAAACAAAGAAAAAAGGACAGCGTGTGACTAGCACCCATCGTCTCTCTCCTCCACGCTGCAGCACCACTACAGAGCTTCAGTGTTTATCACGATGTTCATGTTGCTGATGCTGAAACATAATTACAGCCATCTGACTGAAAAGTTCTGTTACCAAAATCCCTCATTTGTTTAAGGAAAAACATTCCCTATTCCCTCAACCCTTGCTCTTTTTATGCATCGCATGCACGTGACCAATAGGGCCTGACCTATAGCATATCATAATCACATCAATAAAGTGTTTATAAACAAACTCCGAACACGTGACAGCAAAATGGATGCAGAGGACGTGACAAAAACAGGAAACGGGAATGTTTACTGGTTGCTTAGGAGATAAAAGGGGAAGTCAGATTTGTGGGATAAATGTGGCGAGTTGTGGAAAACACCGAAGATCAAGAACAATAAGGTGAGGAGCCAGCGCCAAACAGGTGCAGTTAGATTACAATATCATTTATCTAACCATTTGGAACAATGTAAACACTAAATAAATAAAGCGTACCAGAGAGTCTGTTGTAACGTTGAGTTTTTTTTGTAAAGCCTTTATGACGGCAAAGACTAAAAAACAGTCGCATTCATTCGTGAATGCAATTTACAAAATGGAACGGTTGATTTATTGTTTAAGCAAATTATTCAAGGGTCACTTTAACTTTTTTTTGTTACGAAAATGCTTGAATTGCATTTCAAATCATGAATGACTCATATGCTGTGTGATGACATGAACAGATAAATGACTGATACAGTAGCCTATAGAAGGCCTAGAAGTTATGGTATTTTGGCCTACAGCTCGATGGTGGTTATACAAGGCTGCTATATTAAGCCTACTAATGATAGCATGACTTATCAAATCAAATTTTATTGGTCACATACACATGGTTAGCAGATGTTATTGCGACAGCCCGACAGGATGCTCTCAACTGTGCATCTGTAAAAGTTTGTGTTTTTTTTACAAGCCAAATTTCTTCAGCCTCTGGGGCCCTGGGACCCCACAAGGGTGCGTTCTCAAATTAAAACAACTTCTTTGCTCGCTTAGAGGACAATACAGTGCCACTGACATGGCCCGCTACCAAAGTCTGTGAGCTCTCCTTCTCCGTGGCCAACGTGAGTAAAACATTTAAACGTGTTAACCCTCGCAAGGCTTCCGGCCCAGACAGCATCCCTAGCCGCGTCCTCAGAGCAAGCGCAGACCAGCTGGCTGGTGTGTTTACGGACATAATCAATCCCTATCCCAGTCTGCTGTGCCCACATGCTTCAAGATGGCCACCATTGTTCCTGTTCCCAAGAAAGCAAAGGAGTTAAATGACTATCGCCCTGTAGAACTCACTTCCGTCATCATGAAGTGCTTTGAGAGACTAGTTAACCTTTCTGATCTCCCCATCCCGGATCCGGGATCGTGAATACAGACTCAAGCTCATTACCATAACGCAACGTTAACTATTCATGAAAATCGCAAATGAAATGAAATAAATATGCTAGCTCTCAAGCTTAGCCTTTTGTTAACAACACTGTCATCTCAGATTTTCAAAATATGCTTCTTAACCATTGCAAAACAAGCATTTGTGTAACAGTATTGATGGCTAACGTAGCATTTAGCATTAGCATTCAGCTGGCAACATTTACACAAAAAAACAGAAAAGCATTCAAATAAAGTCATTTACCTTTGAAGAACTTCAGATGTTTTCAATGAGGAGACTCTCAGATAGCAAATGTTCAGTTTTTCCTGAAAGATTATTTGTTTAGGACAAATCGCTCCGTTTTCTGCGTCACGTTTAGCTATGAAAAAACCCCTGTATCCAGGATTGTGTAAATCTATCAGCAAGCTCATTAGCATAACACAACGTTAACTATTTATGAAAATCGCAAATGAAATGAAATAAATATGCCATCTCTCAAGCTTAGCCTTTTGTAAACAACACTGTCATCTCAGATTTTCAAAATATGCTTCTCAACCATAGGAAAACAATCATTTGTGTAAAAGTAGCTAGCTAGCATTAGCATTTCGCGTTAGCATTTAGCATTAGCATTAGCGTTAGCATCCAGCACGCAACATTAACAAAAACATAAAAGCCTTCAAATAAAATAATTTACCTTTGAAGAACTTCTGATGTTTTCAATGAGGATACTCTCAGTTAGATAGCAGATGCTCAGTTTTTCCAAAAAAGATTCCTTGTGTATTAGAAATAGCTCCGTTTTATACATCACATTTGGCTACCAAAAAAAATCTGAAAATTCAGTCCTCAAAACGCGAACTTTTTTCCAAATTAACTCCATAATATCGACTGAAAACATGGCAAACGTTGTTTAGAATCAATCATCAAGGTGTTTTTCACATATCTCTTCATTGATACATCGTTCTTGGACACATGCTTTCTCCCCTGAATCAAATGGTAAAGTAGAAGCAACTGGCAATTGCGCACCGAATTCGACGCAGGACACCAGGCGGACACTTGGAAAATGTAGTCTCTTATGGTCAATCTTCCAATGATATGCCTACAAATACGTCACAATGCTGCTAAGACCTTGGGCGAACGACAGAAAGTGTAGGCTCATTCGTTGCGCAATCACAGCCATATAAGGAGAGAATGGAAAACAGAGCTTCAGAAATTCTGCTAATTCCTGGGTGATGCATCATCTTGGTTTCGCCTGTAGAATGAGTTCTGGGGCACTTACAGACAAAATCTTTGCAGATTCTGAAACTTCAGAGTGTTTTCTTTCCAAAACTGTCAAGAATATGCATAGTCGAGCATCTTTTCGTGACAAAATATCACGCTTAAAACGGGAACGTTTTTTATCCAAAAATGAAATAGCGCCCCTAGAGCTCTAAGGGCCATATCACCTCCACCCTACCTGATACCCTAGACCCACTCCAAGAGGTCCACAGATGACACAATCGCCATCACACTGCCCTATCCCATCTGGACAAGAGGAATACCTATGTAAGAATGCTGTTCATTGACTATAGCTCAGCATTCAACACCATAGTACCCTCCAAGCTCATCATTAAGCTCGAGGCCCTGGGTCTCAACCCCACCTTGTGCAACTGGGTCCTGGACTTCCTGATGGGCCACCCCCAGGTGGTGAAGGTAGGAAACAACATCTCCACCCCGCTCCTCAACCCACAAGGGTGCGTTCCCAGCCCTCTCCTGTACTCCCGGTTCACTCATGACTGCGTGGCCATGCACGCCTCCAACTCAATCATCAAGTTTGTAGACGACACAATAGCAGTAGGCTTGATTACCAACAACGACGAGACGGCCTACAGGGAGGAGGTGAGGGCCCTCGGAGTGTGGTGTCAGGAAAATAACCTCTCACTCAACGTCAACAAAAGAAAGGTGATGATCGTGGACTTCAGGAAACAGCAGAGGGAGCAACCCCCTATCCACATCGACGGGATAGCAGTGGAGAAGGTGGGAAGTTTTAACCTCTAGTAACACCCCATCCCGTGAACGGGACCGTTGTCATCATCTGACACTAATTAGCATAACGCAACGGACATAAATATTCCTAGAAAATATTCCTATTCATGAAAATCACAAATTAAATATATTGAGACACAGCTTAGCCTTTTGTTAATCACCCTGTCATCTCAGATTTTCAAAATATGCTTTACAGCCAAAGCTAGACAAGCATTTGTGTAAGTTTATCGATAGCCTAGCATAGCATTTTGTCCAGCTAGCAGCAGGTAACTTGGTCACGGAAATTAGAAAAGCAATCAAATTAAATCGTTTACCTTTGATGAGCTTCGGATGTTTTCACTCACGAGACTCCCAGTTAGATAGCAAATGTTCCTTTTTTCAAAAAAATATTATTTTTGTAGGTGAAATAGCTCCGTTTGTTCATCACGTTTGGCTGAGAAATCGCCTGGAAATTGCAGTCACGAAAACGTCAAAAAATATTCCAAATTAGCTCCATAATATCGACAGAAACATGGCAAACGATGTTTATAATCAATCCTCAAGGTGTTTTTCAAATATCTATTCGATAATATATCAACCGGGACTGGTGGCTTCTTAGTAGGATAGAGAGAAACAATGGCCACATTTGTCCTTTACGCACCAAACACAGAGACTTCAGCTGACCACTGACGCAATGTTGACGTTCAGGCTCATTTTTCAAAATAAAATCCTGAAACTATGTATTGTGACACTAGACACATTAGGGAAACCATAGAAAAAGTAATCTGGTTGATAGCCCATTCACTGCTCAATAGGGACGCATAGGAACGCAGAGCCTTCTAAATAAGAGTCCCTTCCTGTTTTGATTTTTCTCAGGCTTTCGCCTGCAACATCAGTTCTGTTATACTCACAGACAATATTTTTACAGTTTTGGAAACTTTAGAGTGTTTTCTATCCTAAGCTGTCAATTGTATGCATATTCTAGCATCTTGTCCTGACAAAATATCCTGTTTACTACGGGAACGTTATTTTTCAAAAAATTAAAATACTGCCCCTTAGTCACAAAAGGTTCAGTTCCTCGGCGTACACATCACTGACAAACTGAAATGGCCCATCTATACAGATAGTGTGGTGAAGAAGGCGTAACAGCGCCTCTTCAACCTCAGGAGGCTGAAGAAATTTGGCTTGTCACTTAAAAACACAAACTTTTACAGATGCAATCGAGAGCACCCTGTCGGGCTGTACCACTGCCTGGTACGGCAACTGCACCACCCTCAACCGCAAGACTCTCCAGAGGGTAGTGCAGTCTGCACAACGTATCACCGGGGGCAAACTACCTGCCCTCCAGGACACCTACAGCACCCGATGTCACAGGAAGGCCAAAAAGATCATCAAGGACAACAACCACCCGAGCCACTGCCTGTTCACCCCGCTATCATCTAGAAGGCGAGGTCAGTACAGGTGCATCAAAGCGGGGATCGAGAGACTGCAAAACAGCTTATATCTCAAGGCCATCAGACTGTTAAACAGCCATCACTAACAGAGTGGCTGCTGCCAACATAGACTCAAATCTCTTGCAACTTTAATAAATGGATTTAATAAAGCTATCACTAGTTACTTTAAATAAACACCACTTTAATGTCTACATATCCTACATTACTCATCTCATCTGTATATACTGTATTCTACACCATCTAATGCATCTGGCCTATGTCGCACAGCCATCGCTCATCCATATATTTACAGTGCCTTGCGAAAGTATTCGGCCCCCTTGAACTTCGCGACCTTTTGCCACATTTCAGGCTTCAAACATAAAGATATAAAACTGTATTTTTTTGTGAAGAATCAACAACAAGTGGGACACAATCATGAAGTGGAACGACATTTATTGGATATTTCAAACTTTTTTAACAAATCAAAAACTGAAAAATTGGGCGTGCAAAATTATTCAGCCCCTTTACTTTCAGTGCAGCAAACTCTCTCCAGAAGTTCAGTGAGGATCTCTGAATGATCCAATGTTGACCTAAATGACTAATGATGATAAATACAATCCACCTGTGTGTAATCAAGTCTCCGTATAAATGCACCTGCACTGTGATAGTCTCAGAGGTCCGTTAAAAGCGCAGAGAGCATCATGAAGAACAAGGAACACACCAGGCAGGTCCGAGATACTGTTGTGAAGAAGTTTAAAGCCCGATTTGGATACAAAAAGATTTCCCAAGCTTTAAACATCCCAAGGAGCACTGTGCAAGCGATAATATTGAAATGGAAGGAGTATCAGACCACTGCAAATCTACCAAGACCTGGCCGTCCCTCTAAACTTTCCGCTCATACAAGGAGAATACTGATCAGAGATGCAGCCAAGAGGCCCATGATCACTCTGGATGAACTGCAGAGATCTACAGCTGAGGTGGGAGACTCTGTCCATAGGACAACAATCAGTCGTATATTGCACAAATCTGGCCTTTATGGAAGAGTGGCAAGAAGAAAGCCATTTCTTAAAGATATCCATAAAAAGTGTCGGTTAAAGTTTGCCACAAGCCACCTGGGAGACACACCAAACATGTGGAAGAAGGTGCTCTGGTCAGATGAAACCAAAATGGAACTTTTTGGCAACAATGCAAAACGTTATGTTTGGCGTAAAAGCAACACAGCTCATCACCCTGAACACACTGTCAAACATGGTAGTGGCAGCATCATGGTTTGGGCCTGCTTTTCTTCAGCAGGGACAGGGAAGATGGTTAAAATTGATGGGAAGATGGATGGAGCCAAATACAGGACCATTCTGGAAGAAAACCTGATGGAGTCTGCAAAAGACCTGAGACTGGGACAGAGATTTGTCTTCCAACAAGACAATGATCCAAAACATAAAGCAAAATCTACAATGGAATGGTTCAAAAATAAACATATCCAGGTGTTAGAATGGCCAAGTCAAAGTCCAGACCTGAATCCAATCGAGAATCTGTGGAAAGAACTGAAAACTGCTGTTCACAAATGCTCTCCATCCAACCTCACTGAGCTCGAGCTGTTTTGCAAGGAGGAATGGGAAAAAATGTCAGTCTCTCGATGTGCAAAACTGATAGAGACATACCCCAAGCGACTTACAGCTGTAATCGCAGCAAAAGGTGGCGCTACAAAGTATTAACTTAAGGCGGCTGAATAATTTTGCACGCCCAATTTTTCAGTTTTTGATTTGTTAAAAAAGTTTGAAATATCCAATTAATGTCGTTCCACTTCATGATTGTGTCCCACTTGTTGTTGATTCTTCACAAAAAAAATACAGTTTTATATCTTTATGTTTGAAGCCTGAAATGTGGCAAAAGGTCGCAAAGTTCAAGGGGGGCGAATACTTTCGCAAGGCACTGTATATGTACATATTCTTATTCATCCCTTTACATTTGTGTGTATAAGGTAGTCGTTGTGAATTTGTTAGATATTACTGCGCTGCCTGAACCAGAAGCACAAGCATTTCGCTACACTCGCATTAACATCGGCTAACTATGTGTATGTGACCAAAACAATTTGATTAGAATTTCCTATGGACTAGAAGCGAGGCAGCCCTCTGTTGGCGTCATCTTAAATCATAATGATAATCATAATAATAACAACAAGGAGATAAAGAAAAAGGAGGGCTATTATTAGAAAATGTTGTTTTTCTGAAAATGTGTTAGTGTTTAAATAAGCAATACCAGAGGCTGTTCAAATCACACACAAAAAGTTAGTCTTTATTAGACAATAGCAAAGATTAAAAACAGCCAAATTTGTGAAATAGTTTATCCGACATGTGGTTGTGTGAGGCTTGGTGCTCACAGAATCAGTAGGCTATTAAACACTCAACCAGCCAACAGAAGCAGGATCTGTCTTATTTCTGTAGATATACAATCTATACACAATAACCCCATAATCACAAAGCAAAAACAGGTTTAGAAATGTCTGCACATTTATAAAAAATAAAAACAGAAATACCTTATTTACAGAAGTATTCAGACCCTTTGCTATGAGACTCGAAATTGAGGTTAGGTGCACCCTGTTTCCATTGATAATCCTTGAGATGTTTCTACAACTTGATTGGAGAACACCTGTGATTGGAAATGATTCGGAAAAGGCACATCTGTGTAGATAAGGTACCACAGTTGACAGTGCATGTCAGAGCAAAAACCAAGCCACAAAGTAATTGTCCGTAGAGCTCCGAGACAGGATTGTGTCGAGGCACAGATCTGGGGAAGGGTACCAAAACATTTCTGCAGCATTGAAGGTCCCCAAAAACACAGTGGCCTCCATCATTCTTAAAATGGAGGAAGTTTGGAATCACCAAGACTCTTCATAGAGCTGCCCACCCGGCCAAACTGAGCAAATCGGGGTAGAAGGGCTTTGGTCAAAGAGGTGACCAAGAACCTGATGGTCACTCTGACAGAGCTCCTCTGTGGAGATGGGAGAACCTTCCAGAAGGACAACCATTTCTGCAGCACTCCACCAATCAGGCCATTATGGTAGAGTAGCCAGACGGAAGCCACTCCTCAGTAAAAGACACATGACGGCCCGCTTGGAGTTTGCCAAAAGGCACCTAAAGGACTCTCAGACCATGAGAAACAAGATTCTCTAGTTTGATGAAACCAAGATTGAACTCTTTGGCCTGAATGCAAAGCGTCACGTCTGGAGGAAACCTGGCACCGCTCATCACCTGGCCAATACCATCCCTACGGTGAAGCATGGTGGTGGCAGCATCATACTGTGGGAATGTTTTTCAGTGGCAGAGACTTGAAACTAGTCAGGATCAAGGGAAAGATGAACAGAGCAAAGTACAGAGAAATCCTTGATGAAAACCTGCTCCAGAGTGCTCAGGACCTCAGACTGGGGCAAATGTCCACCTTCCAATGCAGGAGTGGCTTTGGGACAAGTCACTGAATGTTCTTGAGTGGCCCAGCCAGAGCCTGGACTTGAACCCGATCGAACATCTCTGGAAAGACCTGAAAACATCTGTGCAGCGACGCTTCCCATTCAACCTGACAGAACTTGAGGATCTGCAGAGAAGAATGAGACTAACTCACCAAATACAGGTGTGCCAAGCTTGTACCCAAGAATAATCAAGGCTGTATTCGCTGCCAAAAGTGCTTCAACAAAGTACTGAGTAAAGGGTCTGAATACTTATGTAAAAATGTGATATTTCAGTTTAAAATGTTTAATACATTTGCAAAAATGTCTAAAAAACTGTTTTTTTCTTTGTCATTTTTAATCAAAGTCATCAATTTTAGAATAACGCTGTTTGTGTTTCCCTGCTCCTCACTTCTTAACAGCACATGCCTTAACTGTTTTCCTCAACACCAATATGCTGGTTAACTTTGATATCATACACATAGCAACATGGTCTAGGAAAAGGCGCCAATTCAACAGCGCACTGATGTTTCAGAACCGCTGACAGTGACCACTATCCAACGAGGGAGAAAGCCGAGTAGTCCACTCTGACGGGCGTGAATCAGACAGGTGTCTTGTACATGATGAAATGATTATTTTTTGCTTCTACTCGACTAAAGACTTCTGCTTGACCAACAGCATATAGACCAAACATTAGACTAAATGTGATCAGCCCTAGTTGTGTGTCCATTGAGCAGGGACACACCAAGAGACATGCAGGAGGGTCATTCTTCAAGGATACCTCCATCATCTGGACTGCTGGCTCAAAATGGTGGTGCTTGGGATGGGGGGTTAGGGAGGTGGGGTTGAGGGTTAGGGAGGGAGGTGGGGATACGGTTGAGAGGTTGGGGGAAAGCCACGTCTTCCACTTGACAGCAGTGTAACAAGATTATCAGGGCTGTAAGAGCAAACAAAAACCTGCGGCAACCCGCTTTGGAATCCAGATTACAGCAGCACCTCCCTCTCTGAATACTAAGCGACACTGAGGGGGACTATCATAATGGGGGCGCGTGCTTTGTTCAGATGCCTAGAGAAGACGTTATTCGTAATAGGCCTATAGAGACTCAGCCGATGGACTCACCAACACACACACAAAAATATTCACTACAGAAACATGCACACAGACAAATTGTATTAAAACAAACAGATGACTCACTAAAAACACACAATGCATGCACACAAACATTACATGCACACCCACCCACCCAATGATTTAGCCTGTCACTGCTGATTCCTGAAAGGAAGCGTGGCGGCGCTAGGCATCGGCAGCTCCCTAATGAAGTGGATAAACTAGGCAGTGGAGGTGCATGCTGATGAAAGACCAACAACCAGCGCCACAACAGACCAACAGCCAGCGAACGACACAACTACAGAGGCAGTAAAGGTCTGTTAAATGAACAGCTATCTTAAATGATAGGTTCAATAATGATTCTCCACACCTAGGTAATAAGATCACCTGCTTAAGTTCATGCTTGTAGATACTTTAAAAGGTAGACTCATATGACATAGATGCAAAGTAAACAGTGGGTCAATGTCAAAAACAAGTAAGAACGTTGAAGTGCAACGCTAAATTTGACCTCTTTTGGTCCAGATGCTTCCACACTGTGTGAGAGCAAAGTCTTGCATCTCACAATATCTATGGTGCTGCATGTGGCAACGTCATTTCGGTGAGTCTACCTTTAAGATATAATTATCTCACCTGCTTAAATTCATGCTCCACACTGAAGATAAAATTATATTGCACCTGGCAGCTTAAAAATCATGCTTCTCCGCATCAAACTTAAAATAAATCTCACCTGGACAAAATCATGCATTAAGACAAGATGAAATGATCTCACCCGTTTAAAACCCCTGCTTCTCCAGCATGTGTACACTAGGCCTAGACCATGTGGTCTGCTCCACCACATTACTGGTTTTGTTCCTCCCGTACGTCCTCTAAAGCACTCACACAGTGCATCTGCAGGTTACCACAAGCAGCAGGAAGAACAGAGACTATTGCAGCGCGATGCAAGAAGATGCACTCACACAATGTAACGGGTAGTTGACACTATGCTACAACAAGGTGATAGCTGCCAGACAACAGCAGCAGAGGAGTTTAGCCTCGCGCTTCACGCTCTCTTGCAGGAGTCTGTCCGGTACTACTGTTTAGAGAGTTACTGACTTTTCCTTTAAGTATAGTCAACACTACATGCCTGATAGGAGTGCCACCAGTTCCCCTCCCTCCTTTAAGTATAGTCAACACTACATGCCTGATATGAGTGCTACCAGTTCCCCTCCCTCCTTTGAAGAAAATTAGAAGATATTCTGACCTAATCATCCCTCCCTTCAGCTGAGTGAAGTCAATTATCAACCAAGCTGCATGTGTCGAGAGCCATTTAACTGCAAATGAAAAATCTGACTCTGCTGGTAGCTCAGGAAGAGTTACCAGGAGTCTGGCTCAATTTATGCATATAGGAAAGAAAGAGAAAGAGGGGGAGGGAGAGAGAGAGAGAGAGAGAGAGCTGTTATTCAGAGCGTGAAATAAGAGTGACAAAAGAGAGAGGGTAAATCGTTCAGCGGCTTTCAAAGGGAAAATGTGTGAGGCGCTATCAATGGTGGGAAAACATTAAGCCAACACCTTTTCCCATTAAGAGGTTGGAGTGATGAAGAGACATTTCCTAACATAACCAGAAATTGTTTGCCGAAATGAGGATGGCATCTTTTACAAGGACTGTCCCTGTAGTAGAGGGCCCTTGTATAATGATGATATGTCACCTATGCTGCCCTGCTTTCCCATGGAATAAATGAGTGGTTGATTGCAAAGAATTTAAGGGGACATTCTTCCTACTGCCTCTGAAGATCTAAATGAGTTCTAGAACCTGAGCTTGTAGTGGTTTATAAAGCGTCTCAGAGTAAGTTCTGCTGATCTAGGATCAGGTCCATCCCAGTCCTTGACCAATGTAGGCTAATCTTATTCATCATGATGTACAAGGCAAAACTGATCCGAGAACAGCACTCTTACACGGAACCCAAACCGGCTGTGTGCGTGTGCCATCGTGCATAAATTGATTTTGTCCCCCTACACCAAACTCGATAACGACACGCAGGTTAAAATACCAAAACAAACTCTGAACCAATTACATTAATTTGGGGACAGGTCGAAAAGCATTAAACATTTATGGCAATTTAGCTTGCACTTGCTAGCTAATTTGTCCTATTTAGCTAGCTTGCTGTTGCTAGCTAATTTGTCCTGTTTAGCTAGCTTGCGGTTGCTAGTTAATTTTCCCTTTTTAGCTAGCTTGCTGTTGCTAGCTAATTTGTCCTGAGATATAAACATTAGGTTGTTATTTTACCTGAAACGCACAAGGTCCTCTACTCCGACAATTAATCCACACATAAAAACGGTCAACCGAATCATTTCTTGTCATCTCTCCTCCTTCCAGGCTTTTTCATCGTTTAACTTATATGGTGATTGGCATCTAAACTTTCATAGTATTACCAGAACAACCGGCAACGGTTCGTCTTTCAATCAATGAGGAGATGGCGCGTGGGCACCTGCTTCTATAAACCAATGAGGAGATGGGAGAGGCAGGATTTGCGGCGCGATCCGCATCAGAAATAGGAATTACTTATATTTTAGCCCTTGGGAACACAGACGCTCTTTGACGCGCAGTCAGACTATCAGTCTGAGCGACTTTATGAATACAGTCTCTGGAGTCCATCAGGCATGAGGCTCACGTGAGTGGCCGAGGATAGACATTTCAGAATCATAGCCGAGATCTAATCTGATTCCCAAGAAGATTGTTTATTTAATATAAGATTTATTTGGATAGCTCTCAAAAGTCTGTCAGAGTTGGGGCCTGTGGTGTAGACTAATGTGTCCCAAATGGCACTCTATTCCCTATATAGTGCACTATTTTTGACCAGAACCTTATGCAGGGAATAGGGTTCCATTAGGGATGAACCCCATGATTACTAGAAACTGAGAACACGTCATCACACTTCAAATTGAGGAATAAGAAACGTTTCTCCACCTGAAAGAGGAACGACTGAGTCTTGACATACAGAACAAACCTTATCTAGAGTAAAAATACTTCCTGTGTGCTGGTTGTTGCCATAGATGAAGAAATACTCAACATGTTCTTAAGTTGTAAAGCTTTTTTAAAACATAGGATCTGCTGTTTTAGCAGAATCAACATGTAGAAGAGTTGGAAAAGTAACAAAACGTCAGCCGATATTCTTGGCTCTTGGTTGCAATCTGCTGTCCATCATTCAGTGTTGTACTTTAGGCCTACACCCAAGCTACACCACAGATTAGGCCTAGACAACATTTTTGTGTGAGGAAGTTCTGTCAGTTGTTCAGCATATATGTTGAAAGAAAACTGGAAAGCAATTTCAGCACACTCTTAGTACCTGTGATTTGGTGTTTTCTAAAATAAGCCAAACTTGGCTAGGCTTGTTTCCAAGTTGAATACAGTGCCGTTGTGGTCTATTGAATCGATATTGTGTCGAGAGCTGCAGTGGGACTCGGAGGAGAGCGAGGACTTCATTGGCCTTCAACGCTCTATCTGCCCGGAGGACTTGATTAAAAGGGAATCGCTCTTGATACATCAGCAGCCATAGCCTAACGCTGGCAGAGGGAGGCAGTGAGAATTGCAGGCAGCCCACACACACACACACACACACTGGTGAAATGTTTCAATCCATGAACTACCATTACTGGATCCTATATGTATTACCGACCTTAGGACTACAATAGAATACAACTGTATTGTCCATATTGAACAACGGAAATGTGTCCAGTTTCTCTACATGAGAGTAGGCTTCTCTGGAACAGGAACAGGTCAGTCATTTGTAGTTAATTGTCTCTGTATGGTTAACAGCTCATCAGTGTCGTCACAGTAAGCAAACAGAAAGCTAGGCCTACTCTGTCTGTCCAATCCACCGTTGCTTTGGTAGACTCGTTAAACAACAAGACAATGTCGTTCGGCTACCACTGTAATGTTATGCTACAAAAATCAACTCTGCTATTTGTAGGGTTTTCAGTGATTTAGTGGACCATCAGACAACTGACTGAATTGAAAACAATTGTCTCATCATGTAGATAGTAACCTATGTACTACGCGCACACACAGGTGGAAAAAGTACTCAATTGTTATACATGAGTAAAAGTAAAGATACCTTCATAGAAAATGACTCAAAGAAAATGACTCAAGTAAAAGTAACCCAGAAAAATACTACTTCAGTAAAAAAGTATTTGGTTTTAAATGTACTTAAGTACAGTGGTGGGAAAAGTACACAATTGTCATACTTGAGTAAAAGTAAAGATACTTTCATAGAAAATGACTCAAAGAAAATGACTCAAGTAAAAGTAACCCAGAAAAATACTACTTCAGTAAAAAAGTATTTGGTTTTAAATGTACTTAAGTACAGTGGTGGGAAAAGTACACAATTGTCATACTTGAGTAAAAGTAAAGATACTTTCATAGAAAATGACTCAAAGAAAATGACTCAAGTAAAAGTAACCCAGAAAAATACTACTTCAGTAAAAAAGTATCTGGTTTTAAATGTACTTAAGTACAGTGGTGGGAAAAGTACACAATTGTCATACTTGAGTAAAAGTTGTTTTTTTAAATGCATTACATCAAATTCCTTTCATTTTGCAAACAAGACAGCATCATTCTTACATATATATTTTATCTGCAGACAGACTGGGGCACACTCCAGCATCATTCTTACATATATATTTCATCTGCAGACAGACTGGGGCACACTCCAGCATCATTCTTACATATATATTTCATCTGCAGACAGACTGGGGCACACTCCAGCATCATTTAGAAACACCGTTTTTGTGTTTATTGAGTGCGACAGATCATAGGCAGTGGGAATGACAATGCATTCTTTTGATTGGTGCATGAATTGAACAATAATTCTGTCCTGTCTGAGCATTCTAAATGTAAGTACTTTTTGGTTCCAGGGAAAATGTACGGAGTAAAAAGTACATTATTTTCTTTAGGAATGTAGTGATGTAAAAGTATATCAAAAATATAAATAGTAAAGTACAGACACCCCAAAAAACTAATTAAGTAGTACTTTAAAGTATTTTTACACCCCTGTACACACACACACACACACACACACACACAAGGCTAAACGTCAGCATTCATAATAAGTGTACAAACTCTGGTTCATGGTTGATGTTCATGTAAATGAAGCACACATTTTTCATATGGTACAAGTAACATTGACAAATAAAATATTGGAAAAGTAAAATTGACAAGTAAAATATTGGAGAAGTAACATTGACGAGTAAAATATTGGAGAAGTAACATTGACGACTAAAATATTGGGAAAGTAACATTGACAAGTAAATTATTGGGAAAGTAACATTGACAAAGCCTCATTTGATGTCACAGATGTTGCCTACTTAAAACAGGTCAACCAAGTAAAGCACATGAAAGTAAAAATGACAACGCTTTGCCTGCTGTGCCTGGAGGATGAAAGAACAAAGTGCTACTTTTTCACAAGTCCAGAGAGGTAGCCTATATCGCAACACTCAGCAATCATAATCCCCTTCCGACGACGCCTTGCAAAGAGTTTCATCACCAACAGCCCCTCCTTCCATTAAACAGAAAACCCTATATTCTCTCTCCATGTAGCTACAGCAGCACTTCTGTTTCCCCATGTAGATACAGCAGCACTTCTGTTTCCCCATGTAGCTACAGCAGCACTTCTGTTTCCCCATGTAGATACAGCAGCACTTCTGTTTCCCCATGTAGATACAGCAGCACTTCTGTTTCCCCATGTAGATACAGCAGCACTTCTGTTTCCCCATGTAGCTACAGCAGCACTTCTGTTTCCCCATGTAGCTACAGCAGCACTTCTGTTTCCCCGTGTAGCTACAGCAGCACTTCTGTTTCCCCATGTAGATACAGCAGCACTTCTGTTGCCCCATGTAGATACAGCAGCACTTCTGTTTCCCCATGTAGATACAGCAGCACTTCTGTTTCCCCATGTAGATACAGCAGCACTTCTGTTTCCCCATGTAGCTACAGCAGCACTTCTGTTTCCCCATGTAGCTACAGCAGCACTTCTGTTTCCCCATGTAGATACAGCAGCACTTCTGTTTCCCCATGTAGATACAGCAGCACTTCTGTTTCCCCATGTAGCTACAGCAGCACTTCTGTTTCCCCATGTAGATACAGCAGCACTTCTGTTTCCCCATGTAGATACAGCAGCACTTCTGTTTCCCCATGTAGCTACAGCAGCACTTCTGTTTCCCCATGTAGATACAGCAGCACTTCTGTTTCCCCATGTAGATACAGCAGCACTTCTGTTTCCCCATGTAGCTACAGCAGCACTTCTGTTTCCCCATGTAGATACAGCAGCACTTCTGTTTCCCCATGTAGCTACAGCAGCACTTCTGTTTCCCCATGTAGCTACAGCAGCACTTCTGTTTCCCCATGTAGCTACAGCAGCACTTCTGTTTCCCCATGTAGATACAGCAGCACCTCTGTTTCCCCATGTAGATACAGCAGCACTTCTGTTTCCCCATGTAGATACAGCAGCACTTCTGTTTCCCCATGTAGCTACAGCAGCACTTCTGTTTCCCCATGTAGATACAGCAGCACTTCTGTTTCCCCATGTAGCTACAGCAGCACTTCTGTTTCCCCATGTAGCTACAGCAGCACTTCTGTTTCCCCATGTAGATACAGCAGCACTTCTGTTTCCCCATGTAGCTACATCAGCACTTCTGTTTCCCCATGTAGCTACAGCAGCACTTCTGTTTCCCCATGTAGATACAGCAGCACTTCTGTTTCCCCGTGTAGATACAGCAGCACTTCTGTTTCCCCATGTAGATACAGCAGCACTTCTGTTTCCCCATGTAGATACAGCAGCACTTCTGTTTCCCCGTGTAGCTACAGCAGCACTTCTGTTTCCCCGTGTAGCTACAGCAGCACTTCTGTTTCCCCATGTAGATACAGCAGCACTTCTGTTTCCCCATGTAGATACAGCAGCACTTCTGTTTCCCCATGTAGATACAGCAGCACTTCTGTTTCCCCATGTAGATACAGCAGCACTTCTGTTTCCCCATGTAGATACAGCAGCACTTCTGTTTCCCCATGTAGCTACAGCAGCACTTCTGTTTCCCCATGTAGATACAGCAGCACTTCTGTTTCCCCATGTAGCTACAGCAGCACTTCTGTTTCCCCGTGTAGATACAGCAGCACTTCTGTTTCCCCATGTAGATACAGCAGCACTTCTGTTTCCCCATGTAGCTACAGCAGCACTTCTGTTTCCCCATGTAGCTACAGCAGCACTTCTGTTTCCCCATGTAGATACAGCAGCACTTCTGTTTCCCCATGTAGATACAGCAGCACTTCTGTTTCCCCATGTAGCTACAGCAGCACTTCTGTTTCCCCATGTAGCTACAGCAGCACTTCTGTTTCCCCATGTAGCTACAGCAGCACTTCTGTTTCCCCATGTAGATACAGCAGCACTTCTGTTTCCCCATGTAGATACAGCAGCACCTCTGTTTCCCCATGTAGATACAGCAGCACTTCTGTTTTCTGTTTCCCCATGTAGATACAGCAGCACTTCTGTTTCCCCATGTAGCTACAGCAGCACTTCTGTTTCCCCATGTAGCTACAGCAGCACTTCTGTTTCCCCATGTAGATACAGCAGCACTTCTGTTTCCCCATGTAGCTACAGCAGCACTTCTGTTTCCCCATGTAGCTACAGCAGCACTTCTGTTTCCCCATGTAGCTACAGCAGCACTTCTGTTTCCCCATGTAGCTACAGCAGCACTTCTGTTTCCCCATGTAGATACAGCAGCACTTCTGTTTTCTGTTTCCCCATGTAGATACAGCAGCACTTCTGTTTCCCCATGTAGATACAGCAGCACTTCTGTTTCCCCATGTAGATACAGCAGCACTTCTGTTTCCCCATGTAGATAGAGCAGCACTTCTGTTTCCCATGTAGATACAGCAGCACTTCTGTTTCCCCATGTAGCTACAGCAGCACTTCTGTTTCCCCATGTAGATACAGCAGCACTTCTGTTTCCCCATGTAGATACAGCAGCACTTCTGTTTCCCCATGTAGCTACAGCAGCACTTCTGTTTCCCCGTGTAGCTACAGCAGCACTTCTGTTTCCCCATGTAGATACAGCAGCACTTCTGTTTCCCCATGTAGATACAGCAGCACTTCTGTTTCCCCATGTAGATACAGCAGCACTTCTGTTTCCCCATGTAGATACAGCAGCACTTCTGTTTCCCCATGTAGATACAGCATCACTTCTGTTTCCCCATGTAGATACAGCAGCACTTCTGTTTCCCCATGTAGATACAGCAGCACTTCTGTTTCCCCATGTAGCTACAGCAGCACTTCTGTTTCCCCATGTAGTGAAAGCAGCACTTATGCAGACAAGAAACCCCAAAACACATGCTGTGTATTTCCGAAGGGAAATTATTTTCTCCTGATTAGGTATAACTAACTAACTACTGTGTTGCGTCAGCCATACAATACATAGGCATTTGCAGAGGTGTTGGTTCATTTTCTGTGACGATGTGCAGCAGTGGATTCTTGCCCAGTGGTTCATCACGTGGGCTAGGCTGGTCAGCCTGTCCCAAACATTGCCAATCGGTGTCAGTAATATCCCTCAGACGATGGTGCCGACCCAAACCGTACCGACTCGGATGGAGTATCAAAGGTGGTCCTTTCCAGCACAGTACCAGCAACTACGATGGATGTAGCCATAACCAGGCCAGCTCCACTCGGCTCAGTAGAGTGAAATGGGCTTTACAGTCCAGTAGCTGTGTGCACCATCCAGCCACGTTCACCTCTAACAGTGGCCAGCCTTGTTTTATCTTGGCCACCTCTAGAAGGGCCATAAATCTCTGAGCTGATCTCACCACACCACCCCAATCTCATCCTGCCTGCCACCTGCTGTGGCGCTATTCAAGGCCCCCTCATCTGTTCTCGTTACCTGCTGTGGCGGGACGGGAGACAGGAATTGAGCTTTATTGCAAATCTGGGTCTCTGACATGGGGCTGTAGCTATCTGCGCAGTATGTCGACCCAAACACGCTTTGCTTGCCTGCACCAACGAGGATGATGAAATAACTTGGAAATCGGAGCAAGAGAGAAACTTCAGAGACTCTACGCAGATCCTATCTGTGCACCCCTCCTCGCCCATTTAGGCTACTCAACAGTTTCCAAGGTGACTGGGAAGTAGAGCTGGACGATATATGGAATGAATGTTTTTGTGAGATATTACAAATGCCTGCATCGCACTAATCATTTAAAAAAATACAAATGTATGAGCGTTTATGTCAGCATGTTGTCTTTTTGGTCTCGTCTCCTTCACGCCTTCTGTGCAGTGCACCTAACCATTTACACCAGAGATCTGTATATAATGATGAGATGCTCATGTCTCCGTCCATAACAATGGGAGTCGTTGTCCCAAAGACACGAAAGCAGGTGACAAGCTCAGGTCCAAAATAAGCCCAAACGTATTGGCCTTATTTGACAGATTTTGGAGAGTGAAACTTCTTGCATCACCTCTTCCTCTCTGTTTATACACACACACACAAAACCGCTCCCCCTACACTCACAACAACAAAGATGAGAGATAATTTATTCCTCTCTGACAAGAGGTTTCAACTTGCCATTTGGTCCAACAAAATGTGTCATAGGGATACCGAAACAAATTGAGACATGATTTTACTGTAATAGAGGAGAAGTTGATAATGATGCCCTTTTTACATCTCAACTGCTGAAATTGCACACAAGGCAGACACCAGTAAAACAGGAATGAATGAACATTGATTCTGGAAAACTAATGGTCAGTTTGTCACGTGGAACCGCTAGCAGCATCTTAGCCAGACCGTTATACTCGCTGTCTAGTCTGTTTATAATACCACGTAGCCCTAGCAGCATCTTAGCCAGACCGTTATACTAGCTGTCTAGTCTGTTTATAATACAACGTACCCCTAGCAGCATCTTAGCCAGACCGTTATACTCGCTGTCTAGTCTGTTTTATAATACCACGTACCGCTAGCAGCATCTTAGCCAGACCGTTATACTAGCTGTCTAGTCTGTTTATAATACAATGTACCCCTAGCAGCATCTTAGCCAGACCGTTATACTCGCTGTCTAGTCTGTTTATAATACCACGTAGCCCTAGCAGCATCTTAGCCAGACCGTTATACTAGCTGTCTAGTCTGTTTTATAATACCACGTACCCCTAGCAGCATCTTAGCCAGACCGTTATACTAGCTGTCTAGTCTGTTTTATAATACCACGTACCACTAGCAGCATCTTAGCCAGACCGTTATCCTCGCTGTCTAGTCTGTTTATAATACCACGTACCCCTAGCAGCATCTTAGCCAGACCGTTATCCTCGCTGTCTAGTCTGTTTTATAATACCACGTACCACTAGCAACATCTTAGCCAGACCGTTATACTCGCTGTCTAGTCTGTTTATAATACCACGTACCACTAGCAGCATCTTAGCCAGACCGTTATACTAGCTGTCTAGTCTGTTTATAATACCACGTACCGCTAGCAGCATCTTAGCCAGACCGTTATACTAGCTGTCTAGTCTGTTTTATAATACCACGTACCACTAGCAGCATCTTAGCCAGACCGTTATACTAGCTGTCTAGTCTGTTTATAATACCACGTACCGCTAGCAGCAACTTAGCCAGACCGTTATACTAGCTGTCTAGTCTGTTTATAATACCACGTACCACTAGCAGCATCTTAGCCAGACCGTTATACTCGCTGTCTAGTCTGTTTTATAATACCACGTACCACTAGCAGCATCTTAGCCAGACCGTTATCCTCGCTGTCTAGTCTGTTTTATAATACCACGTACCACTAGCAACATCTTAGCCAGACCGTTATACTAGCTGTCTAGTCTGTTTTATAATACCACGTACCCCTAGCAGCATCTTAGCCAGACCGTTATACTAGCTGTCTAGTCTGTTTATAATACCACGTACCCCTAGCAGCATCTTAGCCAGACCGTTATACTCGCTGTCTTGTCTGTTTATAATACCACGTACCACTAGCAGCATCTTAGCCAGACCGTTATACTAGCTGTCTAGTCTGTTTTATAATACAACGTACCCCTAGCAGCATCTTAGCCAGACCGTTATACTCGCTGTCTAGTCTGTTTATAATACCACGTAGCCCTAGCAGCATCTTAGCCAGACCGTTATACTAGCTGTCTAGTCTGTTTATAATACCACGTACCCCTAGCAGCATCTTAGCCAGACCGTTATACTCGCTGTCTTGTCTGTTTATAATACCACGTACCACTAGCAGCATCTTAGCCAGACCGTTATCCTCGCTGTCTAGTCTGTTTATAATACCACGTACCACTAGCAGCATCTTAGCCAGACCGTTATACTAGCTGTCTTGTCTTGTTTTATAAAATGTGCAATAAGCTTAAAAACACAATTATATAAGGAATTGGCAACTTGTTCTCATTCTGAGAAACAAGGTAGGTCACATGATTCAACATCTAAACAAAGTGGCCAGGCTAGCATGCTGTTCAAACAGTTGGAGACGGACAGAAGGGTGTGTTCATAACTGTTCTGCCTTGTGAGCTAGAAAATAGATCCAAGTTGGCTAAACTTGAAATATAAAGATTAGCTGGCTACTCCACTAGCACTTGGGCTTGTTTATGAGACCTGTGTTAATGTTCTATAATGCCTGCTACTAGTTAGTCATTATTAGTGAATATGCATTATGCATAGTTCTGGTAAAAAAAATATGTAACAAAAATGGCATTTTCATAGACGGACTTGAAATCCAGACAAGTGATTATTGCAAAAAAGCAAGTTAAACTATTTTTATAAAATAATACAATTATTAGTGGGTCTTATATTTTGCTTAAGTATAATTTCACAAGCCCTACATTTATTTGATTATTTCTGACTGTTTTAAAATGCTGTGTATTTGGCCTTTAAATTGTAAAACAAAGCTTAGAGAATTTCATCGATATCGATGTGATTTGTCCACAAGTTTGAAAGAAAAAAAAAAAAAGAGAGATGATTTTTAGGCCAAACCGCCCAGCCCTACTGAGAAGTAAGTAGGTAACTCAGCCTCTGAGCAACAAAAAAAGGCAAACGCATATTGTCACTGCCCACCACTAAAATAGTACCATGGCACTTATAGTAAAAGCTATTCAAAGTGCACCATTAAGAGTTGCTGGCAACCAATCAAAAAACAGCTACATGTAACACAAATGAACCATCATTACCTAAAATAAAGACATCAGTATTAGATTAGCCTATATGCCACCAAATCATCCCATGTCCAAAGCATATTGGCGAACAGTATTCAAGCAACATAAAAACCAATACAGCAGTGATTGACAGTGTTGGATTATATTTTCTGAAACAAAAGCCATTCACTACAGAACGGCGGGTTTAAACGAAATGTGACCCAGTTTAACATTACTTGACATGGCGAATAGCAAAACGGGTTGAAAACAGTGTGGTTTCTTTATGTATGAAATACATTTTGGTCAATATAATAGATACAGGATATAGCACACAAAGAAATCCTATTAAATTACTTTTTAAAATAGTATTCTTAAAATACTCGATTTTAGAATTGTATGATAGCACACTTGACTGCTTGCTGATGGATCCTAAAGAGAACCTTGCAATACAGAGAGCTGATCCATTTCTCCTCATCAGAATGCATTGCAGCCAGAGAACAAGGCAAATTGAATGATTTATGCTCATCCCCATCATTCCACGAGCAACAAGAGGACTGCAAATCAACACTTGACCATTTCACTACACATAATCTCTAGGATAACGACAGACGGCTCGCTGATAAATATCATCCATCCTTATCCGCCCAGACCTTTGTCCGCTGGTGGGGCCATGTTTCGGGTGGTTTCCTTCTCAGACGTCCAAATAATACATAATTGTGATGATTCAGCAACGTGATAAAAATTCCTAGATGGCATTTATCTACGAACATCAAACGAAACGTACAATGTGTAAGGTTAGCTATCCTGGTGTGTAAACACTGAACATTGACAGCGGAGGCTTGATAAGACATCGCGGGTGGTGGCAACGTAACCACTGGCTAAATGACTTCGGCAGGTGAACCAGTTTGCTAACCTCTACCGCCATCGAACACGATTGGAAATGCCAAGCAATCGACTGTTGAGCAATGCAAACTTGCATCTATCAAATCACCAAGCTGTGCACATATATACATTGTATCACAAAATACTGTCGAGCCCTTGTTTTATCGTGCTGATTTATGTCACAAATGAAGCCACCAACCTGATCGCGCTCCGACAACCGTCGCTTCGGCTCGCGCTTCGCTCAGCTCTGCAAGGCACGCTCGCACAGATATGAAGCAGCAGGTTTGAACAGCTCCAGACCTAGTTACAGTATGTGCATGACTAGGCAAACTACACGAAGCTAAATAAGCAGTTGGATTGCAGGATATCCATTTAGCAGAAGCCACCTATATCTGGTTACACTTTTTTTCTCTCGACAACCCTCAAGCTGTCACTACTACACTACACCACTGCTTGCGCGTGACTAAATACCAGTATCTGTGTAGTAGCCTACAGACTCCCGCCTGCTGAACAAGCAAGGGAATCCCCATACTCAGCTAGTTAGGAATTACAAGATACGCTTTTTTTATTAAAAAAAAATATTATAATGTAACATGTTCATCTAATTACAAACCATGTCGTCATTCACACACAGAGGCTAACAAGAGTTGAGACGTATACTATAATAAATTACTTGATAGTGCGCTGAGTTCAGCCAGCTGCTGGAAACCTGAGAAATTACTTTACAGGCTGGCTGGCTAGCTACAGCATAGAAGACACGCATTGAGCAAGCAAAGCTCAGCATATCGGAGGTAATGGCATGCACGCACACTCAGCATAACAACACGTTTCGCTTTTCAACTCACCAAACTTGATGTTTTTGTATAGTTCTTAACGTCGTCTATTGTGTAATAAAAAGGTCAACTTGAACGTAGCTACTACAATTGTGACTGGCAGACAAGCATGCGTTTTAAATCCCGCTCGTTTCTCCTTGTTGATTCCTTTCTCTACATTCCCTTGTATCGCGGAGCCAGACGTCATGTTTGGTCACGTGGGTTCATTCATGAAGTATCAACAGAAGGACACTAAAAATCATATTTTCATGTGTGCAATCTCTTGCATGATGTTGCAACGCATCTGTAAAAAAAAACAAAAAAAAATTAAAAAGAGCTTGTTCTAACGCAATATGGTTGATTTTGCAAAAATGGACACTTTTGGATGTTAAATGTTATTGAAAATAAAACTTATTGAAACTGCTTTTAATCTATCTGAATTGTTTTCTTTACTATGTCCGCAAACAAGATCTAATAGTGGCTGAGACCATACTATTTAAGAATATAAAGATTTGTATCGGTTTCCCCAAATACCTGAGTTACAACGTCATCAAATGTGCTATTTTAGTTGTAAAGGAAATTACCAAAATTGTGCCATAATACAGTTGAAGTCGGAAGTTTACATACACCTTAGCCAAATACATTTAAACCCAGTTTTTCACAATTCCTGACATTTAATCATAGTAAACATTCCCTGTTTTAGGTCAGTTAGGATCACCACTTTATTTTAAGAATGTGACATGTCAGAATAATAGTAGAGAGAATGATTTATCTCCGCTTTTATTTCTTTCATCACATTCTTAGTGGGTCAGAAGTTTACATTCACTCAATTAGTATTTGTTGGCATTGCCTTTAAATTGTTTAACTTGGGTCAAATATTTTGGGTAGCCTTCCACAAGCTTCCCATAATAAGTTGGGTGAATTTTGGCCCATTCCTCCTGACAGAGCTGGTGTAACTGAGTCAGGTTTGTAAGGCCTCCTTGCTCGCACACACTTTTTCAGTTCTGCCCACAAATATTCTATAGGATTGAGGTCAGGGCTTTGTGACGGCCACTCCAATACCTTGACTTTGCTGTCCTTATTAAGCCATTTTGCCACAACTTTGGAAGTATGCTTGGGGTAGCTGTACATTTGCAACCAAGCTTTAACTTCCTGACTGATGTCTTGCTTCAATATATCCACATAATTTTCCCTCATCATGATGCCATCTATTTTGTGAAGTGCATCAGTCCCTTCTGCAGCAAAGCACCCCCACAACATGATGCTGCCACCCCCGTGCTTCTCAGTTGGGATGGGGTTCTTCGGCTTGCATAACGATGGCCATCAGACCAGAGGACATTTCTCCAAAAAGTACGATCTTTGTCCCCATGTGCAGTTGCAAACCTTAGTCTGGCTTTTTTATGGCGGTTTTGGAGCAGTGGCTTCTTCCTTGCTGAGCGGCCTTTCAGGTTATGTCGATATAGGACTCATTTTACTGTGGATATAGATACTTTTTTACCTGTTTCCTCCAGCATCTTCACAAGGTCTTTTGCTGTTGTTCTGGGATTTATTTGCACTTTTCGCACCAAAGAACGTTCATCTCTAGGAGACAGAACGTGTCTCCTTCTTGAGTGGTATGACAGCTGCGTGGTCCCATGGTGTTTATACTTGCGTACTATTGTTTGTACAAATTAATGTGGTACCTTCAAGTGTTTGGAAATTGCTCCCAAGGATGAACCAGACTGGTGGAGGTTTAAAATTTTGGCAGATTTTTTTTGATTTTCCCATGATGTCAAGTAAAGAGGCACTGAGTTTGAAGGTAGGCCTTGAAATACATCCACAGGTACACCTCCAATTTACTCAAATGATGTCAATTAGCCTGTCAGAAGTTTCTAAAGCTATGACATAATTTTCTGGAATTTTCCAAGCTGTTTAAAGGCACAGTCAACTTAGTGTACGTAAACCTCTGACCCACTGGAATTGTGAAACAGTGAATTAAAAGTGAAATAATCTGTCTGTAAACAATTGTTGGAAAAATTACTTGTGTCATGCACAAAGTAGATGTCCTAACCGACTTGCCAAAACTATTGTTTTTTAAGAAATTTGTGGAGTGGTTGAAAAACAAGTTTTAATTAACCTTAGTGTATGTAAACTTCAGACTTCAACTGTATATATAACCTTTCACATTAATTATTATTATTATTTTTTTTACTATTTGGAAGTTCTTAATTATATGTATGCATCATTTATGTCAATGTCCATGTATGTCTTGATGATATTCAGAAACATGTACCTACCACATCAAAATCTTCACATTGTTCTTAAGATTATTTTAGGAATTATCATATAAGGTTCACATATGGGAAAGTCAACAATATCAATTGTAATTTAATACACATTTGCCTCAAAAATATGTACCGTGATGGTAATGACTTAGCGTTGTGGTAATAAATAAAGGCTAAATACATATATTTTTAAATGACAGTGTGGTGGAAATTACATTTCAAATAAAACTGATTTAAAATACCATTAAACATTTGAATGTCACAGTTGTACATGTTTAATTTTATTGAAGATATAGTACAGACTATTCGTTCCAAATCATCCCAAAGGTGTTCGATGGGGTTGAGGTCATGGTATTGTGCAGACCAGTCAAGTTCTTACACACCAATCTCAACAAACCATTTCTGTGTGGACCTCGCTTTGTGAACGGGGGCATTGTCATGCTGCTACAGGAAAGGGCCTTCACCAAAAATGTTGACGCAAAGTTGGAAGCACAGAATTGTCTAGAATGTCATTGTACGCTGTAGCGTTAAGATTTCTCTTCACTGAAACTAAGGGGCCTTGCCCAAATCATGAAAAACAGCCCCAGACCATTATTCCTCCTCCACCAAACTTCACAGTTGGCGCTCTACATTGGGGCAGATTTCTTTCATCGGACTGTCAAATAGTGAAGCGTGATTTATCTCTCCAGATAACGCATTTCCACTGCTCCAGAGTCCAATGGCAGTGAGCTTTACACCACTCCAGCCAACACTTGGCATTGCAAATGGTGATCTTATGCTTGCTACATGCTTCAGCACTCGGAGATCCCATTCTGTGAGCGTTTGTGGCCTACCTCTTCGCGGCTGAGCCATTGTTGCTCCTAGACATTTCCCCTTAATAATAACAGCACGTACAGTTGACCGGGGCAGCTCTAGCAGGGTAGAAATTTGACAAACTGACTTGATGGAAAAGGTGGCACCCTATGACAGTGCTAAGTTGAAGGTCACTGAGCTCCTCAGTACGGGCCATTCTACTGCCGATGTTTGTCTATGGAGATTGCATGGCTGTGTGTTCGATTTTATACACCTTTTAGCAACGGGTGTTGCTGAAATTCCCGAATCCCCGCAGCATGATGCTGTCACCACCATGCGTCGCCGTAGGGATGGTGCCAGGTTTCCTCCAGATGTGACACTTGGCCCTCAGGCCAAAGAGTTAAATCTTGGTTTCATCAGACCAGAGAATCTTGTTTCTCATGGTCTGAGAGTCTTTAGGTGCCTTTTGGCAAACTCCAAGCGGGTTGTCATGTGCCTTTTACTGAGGAGTGGCTGCAGAGATGGTTGTCCTTCTGGAAGGTTCTAGCATCTCCACAGAGGAACCCTAGAGCTCTGCCAGAGTGACCAATCGGGTTCTTGGTCACCTCCCTGACCTAGGCCCTTTTCCCCGATTGCTCAGTTTGGCTGGGCAGCCAGCTCTAGAAAGAGTCTTGGTGGTTCCAAACCTTTTCCTTTTAAGGATGATGGAGGCTACTGTGTTCTTGTGGACTGTCAATGATGCAGAATTGTTTTGGTACCCTTCCCCAGATCTGTGCCTCAACACAACTCTGTCTCAGCACTCGACAGACAATTCCGTCAACCTCACGGCTTAGTTTTTGCTGACTTGCACTGTCAACTGTGGAATATATACACACGTGTGTACCTTTCCAAATCATGTCCAATCAATTGAATTGACCACAGGTGGACTCCAATCAAGTTATAGGACCGTCTCAAGGATAATCAATGGAAACAGGATGCACCTGAGCTCAATTTCAGGGTCTGAATACCTACATAAATAAGGTATTTCTGTATTTTATTTATTTGCAAAAATGTCTAAACTGTTTTTCGCTTTGTCATTGTGGGGTATTGTGTGTAGATTGCTGAGATGTTTTTTTTTTTTAAATCCATTATAGAAGGCTGTAACGTAACAAAATGTGGAAAAGGGGTCAGAATACTTTCCGAAGGCACTGTATATAGTTTCCATTTATTTAACTTTTTTTTTTAAACAGGTGCATTAGATATTTTTGTAGTGTAATGCATAGTAGAATGTCAAAAGCCTGGGTGTGAGACAGTGAATTCCAGACATGAAATGCTTTATAAAATAAAATAAAATATTGAAAGCTGAAAGAAAAAGTTTAGGTTATAGCCTCGATGTGAAGAAAAAAAATCTAAATTAACATTTTATCTTAATCTAACCCTGAGACACAAAAAGGCCAGTATTTGCAAAATCACCCATATATGCATACAGGCTACAGAAAAATAGTTTAAATAATTTAATTAATCATGAAAGTTTTGGAAATAACGTTTAATAAAACAGATCTAGCTAGACTTTACATATTTTGTTCACAAAATATATAAACTCTTACAGGTTCAGCATATTCATGCATTTCACTTTGTATAGGCCTAATAGTACCACTTCCACCTTGTAAACAGTAATATGCCAGTCAAATATGTAAAAGGACTGAACGTAAAATGTCTTATGTAAAATACTGTAGTCTACCTACTGTGTATGTGTAACAATGATTGCTACCATCTTGAACAAGTCTCTCACACAAAGGAGATGTGTTTGTGTGTAGCAAGTCTATCTTGTAAAGGAGATTCATCTACACTGAACAGAAATATAAAAGCAGCATGTAAAGTGTTCCATGAACTGAAAAATAAAATCACAGAAATGCTCCATATGCACAAAAATGCTTATTTCTCTCAAATGTTGTGCAAATATTTGTTTACATCACTGTTAGTGAGCGTTTCTCCTTTGCCAAGGTAATCCCTCCACCTGACAGGTGTGACATGTAGAGAAGCTGATTAAACAGCATGATCGTTATACAGGTGTACCTTGTGCTGGGGACAAAAGGCCATGTAATTGTCACATAACACAATGCCACAGAGGTTAAGTTTGAGAGAGCTGCAAATTGGTATGCTGACTGCAGGAATCTGCACCAGAGCTGTTGCCAGAGAATTTAATGTTAATTTCTCTGTCGTTTTAGAGAATTTGGCAGTACATCCAACCTGCCTCACAACTGCAGACCATGTGTATGGCTTCATGTGGGCGAGTGGCTTGCTGATGTCATCATTGTGAACAGTGCCCCATGGTGGCGACCCTGGTTATGGTATGGGTAGGCATAAACTACGAACAACAAACACAATTGCATTTTATCGATGGCAATGTGAACAAACAAAAATACCATGAGATCCTGAGGCCCATTTTTATTAAGGCATCTTTGTCAAACAGATGCATATCTGTATTCCCAGTCGTTTAAAATCCATAATCCAATGATTTCCTCATATGAACTGTAACTCTAATATCTTTGAAATTGTTGCATGTTCCGTTTATATTTTTGTTCAGTATAGATAGATTTCTATATGTGTGTAACTTTTGTAACATTAATGACTGCTACCATCTTTGACAAGTCTATTTTAAAGAAGATATACATCAACAAGACAAACCTGGATAAAGAAAAGTTCAATAGAATTCCCATTTTGTTGTGGTTTCCAAGTGTGTGTAAACAGTGTTGCTCCTTCTACAAACTGAAAAACAATGTTTTTCCCTCCCTTAGTCAGGCTAAAATGATTAACATACTAAAGCTGTAATATAATCTCTCAATCAAGCAAAGAAAATAGCGAGAAAATGAAGAGATAAACAACAATAGAAAACAGGGACCTTTGCCGTTTAGCAACAGACCAAAATAGTTCCAGTAAGACTGTACATAATGTATGACCTAACAATCTGTCTAACGGAACATATAGGCAGGCACACATTCTATGAAACAGAAGCTATAGATAGCTGAGCACATAAGACATCCAACTCCACATGTCTCTGTGTTTCTACTGAAAGGGAGTGGGCGGCAGGTAACCTAGAGGTTAAGAACGTTCCAACAGTAACCGATAGATACCTGGTTCGAGTCCCGAGCCGACTAGGTGAAAAATCTGTTCACGTGCCCTTGAGCAAGGCACTTGACCATAATTGCTCCTGTAAGTCGCTCTGGATAAGAGCATCTGCTTAATGGCTAAAATGTAAAGGAATTGTGACCTGTTGTTCATCACCATGTTGGTCCATCTTAACTGTCTATGTTCGTCTTCTTCCCCCGGTCACCTCCTACCGCTTTTCTCCTTCATCTGCACTGATATGACAACACTGGACAGGTGAAAGCCATAATGCCTATTAGGAACTTGCTTTTACCTGTCCAGATGTTTCTAGTCAGTGAACATGGAAGGAGAGCAGGAGAAGTGTCCCTTCACCCTACATCCTCTATTGCTGCTTTAAGTTTATCATCACATTTATGAAGCTGCCATTTATGCCCCTCCTCTCAGCTGGCATGCTATAACCATAACACCTCTTTTAGGGTTTAAATAATATGTTCAGCGGCATTTCATTCTTTTGAGGGTCTCTTCCTGGGGCGTATCACTAGGAAGCAAAAAGACCCAAACAGGGAGGAACTACCTGAACTTGTCCGCTAAGAAACTTGTTTTTGTTGCAAAATGTTTTGATATGGTCTGCAATGCACTAATGAATTCACCACTGTTCTGTGATCAGAGCCACTCAGTTCAATTACTTCTTATGCCTGGGGTTGCTGCTGTTGAACAGGCTGATCCCAGATCCCGTCCGGACGCCCACCCCTGTTCCCACCCCTGGCTGCTGCAGAACCTTGTCCAGCGTAGTCTTCTTGATGGCCGCAGGAGAGATCTTCTCCTGGTCAGCCAAGAACTGGAGCTCCCTGATGGAAAGAAACAAAGAAAGAATATAACATGTACACTACCTTTTACTCTTAACAGAGGCTGTTATCCCGAGTGACCCTCAAGTCAAATTTTCACACACTGACACTCCCGTTTGAGTCACATAATTTAAAAGAGATGGGACTTTGCTCATGGAGTGTGTCTACTATCTGTTAGTTACAAAAAGTTCAGACATATGCATCTAGCACCCTCTGCTGTCTAAACAATAGCATCCAGCCATACAACAGAGCACTATGATACAGACATTAAACACAAACATTCAAATGATTATTATTTTTACACAAAACATGTCTGGTTCCCTGAACCCAGATTTAGACCAGTCCTGGACTAAAAGCACACCCAATGGAAAATCTCCAATAAAAGTGCTTGTAGGTTGGTTGAATCTGGGTTGGGGAAACCCGACCCATCGCCTAGCTGACAGTGCTACATCAGTCTTATGTGGTTATATCAAAAAGCCACATTTAGTTAAATGCTATGTCCAGAGACCTACTGGCCTCACCATACCACCAGCCAGGGCTTATCCACAAAGATCCAACATATTGAATGTTGCAGATAGAAATGGAACACAGACTTGACATGGTTCTTTATTCTTCACGACAGGGGATCATGTCTACTCTACCACGCAGATTTCTATCGGCACATTCCGGTTTAATTTCCAGGACACAGACTTAGCCTAGTCCTTGACTAAAAAGCATTTTCTATGGAGATTTTCCATTGGAAGTGCTTTTTAGTCCAGGACACTGTCCCTCTGTAAAGTGGTGCCCAGCCTACCTGGTCCTAATGCAGGAGGCCTCCACAGCGTTGATGAGCAGGGCGCGGAAGCCCCCACTCTCCATGACGTGCAGGGCGTGAATGGTGGCGCCCCCTGGGGAGCAAACGTTGTCCTTCAGCTGGCCAGGGTGCTGCTCCGAGTCCAACAGCATTTTGGCTGCTCCCTATGGGAAAGACAAAATAGAGACATGAACATACTGTGGTGAATTTGGGCGTAGCCTCGACCGGGGAACTGGAACCCGGGTCCCTGTGAGCGACAGTAACACATCTTAACTGTTACACCAAGAGATCCAAACCCATTGACGAGGTTACTAGGTTGCTTCAATACGGTATACTCTACAGTCAAGCAAACATTTGCAAGGCTCATGGTTATAAGATGTCAAACTCAAGAGAAGAACTCTCCACATTTTTGCTCAGATGCAATAGATTTCTTTCAAGATGTTTCCAGATCAAAATCGGATGTATAATAAAAAAAGAAAACATTCACAAGCAGTCCTCAAAAGAGATTTCTGACAGATTATATTCAGGGCTTGCCTGATTGTTAGTCTCTGTTCAGCATTTACATTCCCCTCATTGTACTGTGTCATTTGCCAAAGATAGCTGTGGGAGTTATCAAATCAGGATCAAATCCTCTGATCTCCTCAAGCTCATTAATGACAGAATGTTCATATTTGAAGAAAGACCAGTCGCTTTGGCAAATGACACTGTGTACAAGGAGTGTAATGTTACAGAGACTGGTACCAAGACTAATTCAGGGCTAGACGTTCATAGAGAATGCATGTAGATGATGTTCTCACCAGCAGGGCCTGTGCTCCAAGCCGTATAGCCAGCCTCCTGGGCAGACCCATTTTCACCCCCCCATCAGCAAGCGCTTCCACGGCTGTAAATGCCTATAGGGAGACAAAGACGAACACACACTTATCATATGCACACTCATCACATGTATAAAAACACAGTTCAAAATGGGCTCTAGAGATTATACAATAGAGAAAAGAGTTAACAGAAATGACTAGCCAGCCAGTAGTTTAAGCAGGCATAGTAGGCGTTCTCCTAGGAGCTAGGCAAGGTCCAGTTCTTATAACCAATTACTTGCATGGTCGATCATGAAAATAATGAGCTAAAATAGCTTTACAACCCAAAGGTATGGTTGTAGCCCACTGGGCTAACCTAGGCATTAGCTTGGGGGAGCTAGTCTTCTGGTGTCAGGAGAGGTCAGTCATCCCACAAGCGGGGTTTACTGAACCACCTGTTACAGTGGCAGACATGCAAAGCACAATTCAAAAAAAGCCCATCAGAGTTATCTTGTTGCAGGTGCGTGGGTATAATGTGGTATCTTAAAAGAAAGGAGAAACCTGCACACTACTCCTGCTCGTACTGTATCCCTTTTAATCACAGTTTATTAAAGCATGTCGGCCTCTTGGCCTTCAGAGCTTTTTTGATAGTAAATGTAAAATAGAAACTACAATAACATAACCACTCACATAGGCAGGTCCACTGCCACTGAGTCCGGTGACGGCATCGATCAGGTCCTCCTCCACCTCCGTGCAGTAGCCCACACTGGCCATCAGCTGCTCCAGCAGCCTCCCGTCCTCTAGCTCGGCGTGGGTACCCGTGGCGTAGACCGTGGCTCCCTCCCGAACCACCACCGGGGTGTTGGTCATGCATCGCATCACCTTGGGGAACGGGCGGTACTGGAGCAGCTTCTGCAAAGGGCAGGGGGAGAATAACACTGAAGTTAAGATTAGTTGATAGAAACATGAGGGAACGCTTCATGAAAACGGTCTCTGCAGTGAAACATCCTTTTTTTTACCCCCTTTTTCTCCCCAATTTTGTGGTATCCACTTGTTAGTAGTTACTGTCGTCTCATCGCTACAACTCCCGTACGGGCTCGGGAGAGGCGAAGGTCGAGAGCCATGCGTCCTCCAAAACACAACCCAACCAAGCCGCACTGCTTCTTAACACAGCGCGCATCCAACCCGGAAGCCAGCTGCACCAATGTGTCGGAGGAAACACCGTACACCTAGCAACCTGGTCAGCCACAGGAGTCTCTAGTGCAGCCAAACCCTCCCTAACCCGGACAATGCTAGGCCAATTGTGCGTTGCCCCATGGACCACCCGGTCGCGGCTGGCTGCGACAGAGCCTGGGCTCGAACACAGAGTCTCTGGTGGCACAGCTAGCACTACGATGCAGTGCCTTAGACCACTGCGCCACACGGGAGTCCGGAAACTTCCTTTTTCAATACGTTTTTTTTTTTTTACTTGCAATGACTTGGATATGTAGTTGTGTGGGGGCCAACCCAGATACAAGTATGTGGACACCCCTTCAAATGAGTGGATTCAGCCATTTCAGCCACACCCGTTGCTGACAGGTGTATAAAGTCGAGCACACAGCCATACAAGCATCACAGAGAAACATTGGCAGTAGAATGGCGCGTACCGAATAGCTCAGTCCTTTCCAACAAGTCAGTTCGTCACATTTCTGCCCTGCTAGTGTTGCCCCGGTCAACTGCAAGTGCTGTTATTGTGAAGTGGAAATGTCTAGGAGCAACAACGGCTCAGCCACAAAGTGGTAGGCCACGCAAGCTCATAGAACGGGACCACCGAATGCTGAAGCGAGTAGCGTGTATAAATCCTCTGTCCTCGTTTGCAACACTCACTAACGAGTTCCAAACTGCCTCTGGAAGAAACGTCAGCACAAGAACTGTTCGACGGGAGCGTCATGAAATGGGTTTCCATGGCCGAGCAGCCGCACGCACACAAGCCGAAGATCACCATGCGCAATGGCAAGGGTCGACTAGTGTGGTTTAAAGCTCGCCGCCATTGGACTCTGGAGCAGTGGAGACGCGTTCTCTGGAGTGATACATCACGCTTCACCATCTGGCAGTCCGATGGACAAATCTGTGGGGGACAATCAACTCCATATTAATACTGGTGATTTTGGAATGAGATGTTCGACGAGCAGGTGCCCACATACATTTGGACATGTAGTGTATATCCTTACTCATCTTTGCTTACAATCATATCAGAAATAACCTGCCTAATGACTCACAACTTCAACATGCTCTAAAAGTAGGCAAGTGTTTTCCATCATTCTCTGTGCCCCAGATTACACAGGACACAGAATTCTCAGAGGCCTCATCTCGTGACAATCCAACCTTGAACAGTCTCAAACTGCTGAATCTCTCTCTACGTACCGAAAGTAGCAGATGTCTCACTGTTACCATGTTCAAATGAAAGTTGTATCAGGTTCATATCAACCAAAGTCTGTAATGATGCATGCACATGTATACAGCATTCAGAATGACTATATAATGCTGACATTCAGAAGAATAATTTGCCTTTGAGCCATGCCTTTTCAGCCACCTTGCTATTGGCCTTTTTCACATGACCACTTGTAACCCAAAGCTCTGCATTAAGACATTTACTTCCACCAGATCCTAGAAGTCTAGTCTCCTCTTTTACCTTTTCAAACTCAACTTACTACTGCAGAATTACAGCTTACGGTTGTTTTTAACGTACCACTCGCACACTGACTGGAAACTGCTCTGGATAAGAGTGTCTGCTAACGGACTAAAATGTAATGTAAAATGTCACTGAGACAGGGTTAAGTTAACAACAAATACCACTGAGCTACGGAACTACAGTATCGAAGGTAGATTTTAGTTTAGAAATAGTGTATTAGGCACATCCAGTAACTTGCAGGTGCAGCGTACAAAAGTAAAAGACAATATAGAAAGATAAGATACCCACAAACAGATGAACGCTTCCCCAGTTTTATTGTGCAACGTTTTGAACCAAGACCTTTCCGGCATTACAAAAAGCTTGATTTTGCTGTTTTGTGGTCTGGTTCCCTCAAATATCACAGTATGAATCTATCCTGATTCTCTATTTGTCAGTGTCTTGTGAGAGCGCATGACTGTTCATCAGATTGCAGTGTGTGGCAGCTTTCCCAGTATCAGGACAGAGGGCTGAGGTATTTTCAGTGGGAACAGAATGGAAGGGCGATTCATGTTGTAGCAGCCGGAAGTTGCTATGTCCTAGGGCTATGTGAGACCAGAGCACTGTAGTAACGGAGGGGGCAGGAAGAGAATCTCAATGGCATTTCATTGATTTCTTGCGTCCTCTCTCCTCCTTCAATTGAGATTCTCCCAGGGAGAGGAGAGGGACTTCTGACCTCATCCAATGGGTTTTGAGGACGATGAGAGAGAACACGAGGAATCAAGGAAATGCAATTTACTGGAAGCCTCAGGTTAGGCTATAGCAGAGGGCTGTAGCTTCATTGATTTGACAGGATGGTCCAAGTTATTTCAAAGCAGGATTCCATCAGAATGCTTTCACCTATCCAATCATATCAGGGGCTTGTTCAATAGGCACCAATCGTAAGAAAACCAGTGAGATACTTGTTTAATAAGAAATATACATTTCAGTTCCGTTGCAAAACGTTCTGTTCTGTGCGCTAATGAACACGACCCAGATCCGTAGTTCAGTACTGAGAGAGAAAGCAAGAGACAAAGCACTAGCTAAAGTCAACTTTAATTGGATTTCACAGTTTGAATCTATCTTGATTTTGTATTTTTGTCACTCTTCCGTTTTCTGTTGCAAAACATTTCTAAAGATCTGTAAATCAGTAGAGAGAGAAAGCTCTAGCTAAAGTCGACTTCCACTGGACTCCAAACTGACCTTCTCAATGGAGCTGATGGTGACACCAGCTGCACAGGACACAATGAGGTGGCGGTCCTCAATGTCCGGTCCGATCTCATCCAACACGAAGGGGATGATGTGTGGTTTGACAGCCAGAAACAGAACGTCACTCTTGTTCACCACCTCCTTGTTGCTGGTTGTGAGATTGACACCCATTTTCTGTGTAGAAGAGCACAGACAGTGTTGATCGTTACCCCTCAGTATGATAGCATTTCTAAAATATAATTGAAATGAACAAATGTATTATGTGCCTTTTTCTCGCTCTGTCTTTCTTTCTCTCTGTATCTGGCTTGTGTGTGTGGGATTTCATTTAGGTGTAGCCGATGCGAGATGGTAATAGATATGCTGTAACTGAGGAAACTTATTCCCACAAACATCCAGCGCAGCCCAATGACTGATCCATTCTACTCACCCGCAGCTCAATGACTGATCCATTCTACTCACCCGCAGCCCAATGACTGATCCATTCTACTCACCCGCAGCCCAATGACTGATCCATTCTACTCACCCGCAGCCCAATGACTGATCCATTCTACTCACCCGCAGCCCAATGACTGATCCATTCTACTCACCCGCAGCCCAATGACTGATCCATTCTACTCACCCGCAGCCCAATGACTGATCCATTCTACTCACCCGCAGCCCAATGACTGATCCATTCTACTCACCCGCAGCCCAATGACTGATCCATTCTACTCACCCGCAGCCCAATGACTGATCCATTCTACTCACCCGCAGTCCAGACACTGTGGGAAGATCTGTGTCTGGGGAGCTGGCAGTGATCCTCTGTGTGGCAATGACACCTGCAGGGATGGGAGAGGGGGAAAAAAAAAATCAACTGGAAAACCCTGGTGGCTGTGTTTCGGACACTGGTGGCCAGCCTTGGCTGCGTTTCGGACACTGGTGGCCAGCCTTGGCTGCGTTTCGGACACTGGTGGCCAGCCTTGGCTGCGTTTCGGACACTGGTGGCCAGCCTTGGCTGCGTTTCGGACACTGGTATAATCTAAAAACGAAATATTTGTATACAAATAAAACAAAAATAAAAACTAGCAAATCAGGCCTGAAAACAAACAAACTAAACTTCAAATAAAAATGTACCTAATAGAAATAAAAATTAATATAAAAAAAAAAACTATAATAAGCTTGGATCGGCGTGGTCAGACCAGCTTGACCAAGACCATGCTGGACCAGCTTGGTCACCAGCATAAGCTGGTGTGTGTCTGAAACACAGCGAAGGCTGGTCACCAGTGTCCAAAACAGAGCGAAGACTGGTCACCAGCAAAACCATCTTCAGACCATGCTGGTAAACCAGCATAACCAGCTAGACTAGCTTAACCAGCATCAGACCAGCTAAACATTTGGAGGTTCAAACTTCATATTTGACAATATTAAATGGCTCATGCTCCTCAAAGCATAGCCAGCAGATATGACCTGCTTGCTTACAGCCGCAATAGGGTCGGACAGCATTCCTGTGTATATTAAGACACGGTGGAACCAGCTTGAGATAGTACCTCAATCCAGGGATGAGAAATGTGCTGTACTCCAAATTGTCCTGTTCTAAAGAGAAGATTGAATGACTGCTAACAACGAGCAGTCATTCAATCTTCTCTGTGTAAAAGTTGGGATAATTGGAACACTCAGAGTAAAAACGTGTTTCTGGATTGAGGTATGTTTTCCGAGCCATATCTCGCTCCAGCACTGCAGTGTCTTAATATACACATGAATGCTGTCCGACCCTAGTGCAGCTGTAAACAAGCGGGTCGGATCTGCCAGCTATTAAAAACAATGCTTAGATGGTTACCTGCAGCGCTGAATCCCTTCACCAAGGCATGGGCCAACTGACCCGCTCCGATGAACCCCACGCTCATTCTGAAGTTTCTGTTGTTGCTGTGAAGAAAAAAGGACACTGGTAATATCAAGAGACATAAAGGTATACGCAATTACACCCGCCCTGTGTAAACAACAAAGAATATGTAGCATTTACAGTAAACAGTAGTTACTTCCTGATAACAAATGGAATCACAATACATGCCGTTATGACACAGTTGAAGCAATGGCGACAGCTTCCTGCAACGAAGTAGCCTAAATATTTGACAGACGAATCAAACTTACGGGTGTTGCGACGAATGTATAAATTGTTTCCGTTTCCAATGTTGCCGCCAAACATATAGTTCAACAGAGTTACAGTTGTAACAGCGTTAACATGATTTCCACACCAAGAACCGACTATGATAATGACATGCGAAGTGACCAATAGACTGAGAGAGTCGCTAAACATCTAACCAATGACGGTGGCAGCATTCATTTATTGTACAGTTATGGGTGGGTTCTGTAAGCTGTGTACAGCCAGTTGCATCAGCCTTGCAAGTACAGTGGGCGTGGAGAAGAAACCTCTACGTTACGTTCCAGATCATGCCCTTCTAGTGGCTGAATCCGGAAGAGCATTCATTACCTAAGTATAAAAGCGCCTTCCTTTTATTTACTGCCGTAACACATCGACGTGTTAGTGATAAGATATACTATCAAGGTATTTGCTTCTCTATTTCAGGACACTAATCCTAAAAGGCAGAGAGGCCTATTATAATTCACTCATACATTAGGGAAATACAATGTTGAGATGGTGTTTTCACCATTTAAACGGTAGCCTAGTACCAGCATTGTTTTGGGTGTCACTTGAGGACAGGTGAGGACAGAACAGTTTAAACAGAGCCATCATGGTTTCTTGGCCCCCATTAATCCTAATCCATTCTTCATTTAATAAAGGGCATTTTAAACCAGTCCATACATCACAGGCTATAATGCTATACAAATGTAAGATCACAGATCCTCTGACAGAGCAGCATTTTGTGTCAGAAACAAAACCTAATACATCTGATTGACTAGATGCATCAGTAATGTTTATGCCTATTACTAGCTAGTCTGCAGCCCACTGTTCACGAAGGTGGAGACAAGGGGAGAGAGATGAACAGGTGCACAGACTAAACAATCTGTTCATTTTAATGACATTTTGAATGTTCACAAGTTTCAGAACTTTTCTATCGGTTTAAATCATTGAGAACATTGCATGGTTGTCATTACAATACAGTGTTCAGGGATGTTTTGCAGTGCAGACATCACATATCAAATAGTGGTAGCTGTATCTATGCAGTCAATTCCATAACCTCCCCTTACACACTCACACACACTCACACTCACTCATACTATATATTACCAATTTCGTATTGACAGTTGATACACTGAACATTCAGCTCATAATGAATCTACACACTGACTGAACTTGGACTAAAACAAGAGGAGCTGAAGTTGAAACATGCAGTTGGGTGTTAGTATAAACACCAAAAGTACTCAATGATGGAAAGCCAATTCAACACACTACACATTACATTTTTTTATATATTATTGTCATTATTTAAAAAAACATCTTAGTTAAGATAAAAGTTTCTTGAAACACAATAAATGAAACAGACTATTTCAAGGCATGAAAACAACCCAGTGATGATTTACGACGTCCTCCAACACATAATGGCCGACATGTTCATAGAACAAAAGCAAAGTACAGAAATGACCATGAACCTCGGTATAATCTTCAAAATGTTTTTCAGCAATGTGCATTATTAGTAGGCGACTACATTTTATTGATTGCTCGGTTTACTAAACCTTTTAAATAATAGCTTCTTTATAACACAAATTGTAGAGGAAAAGTTTCAGTTTAAATCACACTGCCAGATTATGAGGTTTACAGAGTTCTTTCGCATTTAGCACATCCCTTTTGCACTACGAAAATGTCGCCCAACACGTTCAAAGCTCTGAATTAAACCAATGTACTGCACCATTAGACAGAGTGCCTACAACAGTGCTGGCCCTTGTCTCAGGTTTCTCTTAGAGATTATAATACTGATACTACTGATAATAGTGTTAAGAAATACACTGATGTTAAGACACAACACTGATGTTAAGACATAACCCTAATGTTAAGACACAACACTAATGTTAAGATGTAACACTGATGTTAAGAAATATAACACTGATGTTAAGAAAGACACAGCACTGATGTTCAGAAAGGCAACACTGATGTTAAGAAAGACAACACTGATGTTAAGACACAGCACTGATGTTAAGAAAGACAACACTGATGTTAAGACACAGCACTGATGTTAAGAAAGACAACACTGATGTTAAGACACAATACTGATGTTAAGAAAGACACAACACTGATGTTAAGACACAGCACTGATGTTCAGAAAGGCAACACTGATGTTAAGACACAACACTGATGTTAAGAAAGACAACACTGATGTTAAGACACAATACTGATGTTAAGAAAGACACAACACTGATGTTAAGACACAGCACTGATGTTCAGAAAGGCAACACTGATGTTAAGACACAACACTGATGTTAAGACACAACACTGATGTTAAGACACAGCACTGATGTTCAGAAAGACAACACTGATGTTAAGACACAGCACTTATGTTAAGAAAGACATAACACTGATATTAAGAAAGACAACACTGATGTTAAGAAAGACATAACACTGATGTTAAGAAAGACATAACACTGATGTTAAGAAAGACAACACTGATGTTAAGACACAGCACTGATGTTCAGAAAGACATAACACTGATATTAAGAAAGACAACACTGATGTTAAGACACAACACTGATGTTCAGAAAGGCAACACTGATGTTAAGACACAACACTGATGTTAAGAAAGACAACACTGATGTTAAGACACAATACTGATGTTAAGAAAGACACAACACTGATGTTAAGACACATCACTGATGTTCAGAAAGGCAACACTGATGTTAAGACACAACACTGATGTTAAGACACAATACTGATGTTCAGAAAGGCAACACTGATGTTAAGACACAACACTGATGTTAAGACACAGCACTGATGTTCAGAAAGACAACACTGATGTTAAGACACAGCACTGATGTTAAGAAAGACATAACACTGATATTAAGAAAGACAACACTGATGTTAAGAAAGACATAACACTGATGTTAAGAAAGACATAACACTGATGTTAAGAAAGACATAACACTGATATTAAGAAAGACAACACTGATGTTAAGAAAGACATAACACTGATGTTCAGAAAGACATAACACTGATATTAAGAAAGACAACACTGATGTTAAGACACAACACTGATGTTCAGAAAGACAACACTGATGTTAAGACACAACACTGATGTTAAGAAAGACATACCACTGATGTTAAGAATGACAACACTGATGTTCAGAAAGACACAACACTGATGTTAAGAAAGACATAACACTGATGTTAAGAAAGACACAACACTGATGTTAAGAAAGACATAACACTGATGTTAAGAAAGACACAACACTGATGTTAAGAAAGACACAACACTGATGTTAAGAAAGACATAACAATGATGTTAAGAAAGACACATCAAGGCACAAAGCCATAACATCATTGAGGCGATATGTAATCTGTAGTAGGCATGGGGCATTCAGAGGCACTTGAGTGAAGATGCTGTGTGTCATTTCCAGTGTGGTCTCTGTCTGTCTCTGAGGGCCAGGGGTGCAACTCAAAAGTCTCTATTCCTCGTATCCCCTCTCCACGCCTCCTCACAACGTCAGAGCGAGGCAGAAGTCGTATCGCCTCTTGTCTTCTCCAATGCTCTCCTCCCTTACCTCGTACGCCGTGTCCAATGAGGAATTGAGGAAAAAACTTTTGAGATTCACCCCAGGAGTGAGGAGGGTAGAGGGGTCCCCAGGACTGAGGAGGGTAGAGGGGTCCCCAGGACTGAGGAGGATAGAGGGGTCCCCAGGAGTGAGGAGGGGTCCTCAGGCATCAGCGTGGAGTGAGGAGGGTGGAGGGGTCCTCAGGCAGCAGAGTGGAGGGTGGAGGGGTCCTCAAGCAGCGGAGTGGAGTGAGGAGGGTGGAGGGGTCCTCAGGCAGCAGAGTGCAGGGTTGAGGGGTCCTCAGGCAGCAGAGTGCAGGGTGGAGGGGTCCTCAGGCAGCAGAGTGCAGGGTGGAGGGGTCCTCAAGCAGCAGAGTGGGAGACAAAGCGGATCCTCTGGGAGTAGATTAGGTCGCTGAAGTACAGCACCATGTTGACATGCGTGAACACCGCCACCACCAGCTTGCTGTCCCAGGGACAGTTCTCCCAGGGACAGCCGTTGGGGCGACCCGGCGTGCCATACTTCCTGTCGAAGCTAAAGATGGGCCACACCAGGGCGGCGCTCAGGTACAGCAGCGTCGCCAGGAACGTGTAGATGATCACGAAGCGGTCGAAGGGGAAACGCAGGGGCAGAGCCGAGGCTTTTCCCGACACGGTCACAGCGATCACGACCACGGTGATGGAGAAGCACAGGCTGTAGACCACCACGCAGTAATGAGTGGGGATGTGGCGGTTGTACTCGCTGCCGTTGGCCAGGGCCCCGAATATAATGCAGGCCACGAAGGCCTGGACCACCTTGAGCAGGCCTGACATGGTGGCCATGTAGCCCACCACATGGCCGGGTTTGGCCCGGGTCAGGAACACCTCAGCCGCGTAGGCGAAGCAGCAGAAACTGGAGCACACGGTGACAGCGATGCGGTAGTTGCGCACCTCGCAGCCCCCGTCCGACTTGGAGCACTGAGAGCGCAGGAAGTAGACGGGGTAGACGACGGAGGCGGCGACATACATGAGTGTGGCGAGCATGGCGAACGCCACAGTGAGGTTGTCCCAGGAAATGGGCATGCAGCAGGGGAGGCGTGTCACATCCATGGTGAACACCAGCAGGGTCATGGCGAAGCAGAAGCACCACACAAACATGCAGTAGATACCATAGGCGTGGTTGTATCCGGCGCTGTGGGCCACCAGGGCTATGATGGTGCAGCCCAGGAGGAGCTGGAGCATACGGGCCGCTCCTAGAGGAGACAGCACCGCCGCCTTGTTCAGGTAGTGTCCGCCTTGGGGGTCCATGGTCACACCTCCTGTCCCCTAATTGCCAAAAGCTGTCTGGGTGTATCTTCTTCCCAATGGTGACTCCAGGCAGCCTCCTTCCCTTCAGGTTAGGTGTCGTTGCCCTTGGGCGTCTGGGTGTCACTTACACTCAACAATGCCCCCAGGCAGCCTCTTTCCTTTGCCCTCAGGCAGTCTCCTTCCTATGCCTCCAGTTGGTCTCCTTCCTATGCCTCCAGTTGGTCTCCTTCCTATGATTCCAGTTGGTCTCCTTCCTATGCCTCCAGGCAGCCTCCTTCCTATGATTCTAGTTGGTCTCCTTCCTATGCCTCCAGGCAGCCTCCTTCCTATGCCTCCAGACAGCCTCCTTCCTAAGCCTCCAGTTGGTGTCCTTCCTATGCCTCCAGTTGGTCTCCTTCCTATGCCTCCAGTTGGTCTCCTTCCTATGCCTCCAGTTGGTCTCCTTCCTATGCCTCCAGTTGGCCTCCTTCCTATGATTCTAGTTGGTCTCCTTCCTATGCCTCCAGTTGGTCTCCTTCATATGCCTCCAGTTGGTCTCCTTCCTATGCCTCCAGTTGGCCTCCTTCCTATGCCTCCAGTTGGTCTCCTTCCTATGCCCCCAGGCAGCCTCCTTCCTATGCCTCCAGACAGCCCCCCTCCCTCCCTTCAAGTTGGGTGTCCTTGGCCTGACTCTCCCCCTTTCTCTCTCTCTGTGTGGGGACCTCGCCCTTTGCCTGGCTCTTTTTATAGACCGGTCTAATTACAAATCTCTCTCTATGTTTCCCTGCATGCACCTTGTAATTACTGCAGTGTGTTGGAGATCAGGTTACAGTCGGCCACAATGGTGTTCAACTTACAACGCAGTCAGAGCCCTGAGTAGTGCTGATTTCATCTTCCCTGTCAACAGTTTAGCAATTTTGGATTCTCAAATAACATAAAATCTTGTAACTTCTTTGCTTCTCTAACGGTAATAATTTAATGTTGAAGAAAGTGATCTGTCTAGTTTCTTACAGATGCTTGTATCAATAATCACATATCGAGATTGACGGTGGCCAGATATAACATTACCCTTGTGTTTTAACTGAAAAGTCCAACTCAGTCACAAAGGGTCTTGTCATTCACTTCTCCTTCAGGTTATGGAAGCACAACAAGATCCTCGCTCCCAACATGTCACTCCAGAGATCCAGAGCCCAACAATCCATCAACAGGCTCATTCAAACGCAGTACAGTTACATGAACATGGGGGAGTGCTCCGATAATAACCCATTATAGAACGGGGGGGTTAGGTTGTTGTTCTGGTTGTAGTCCTGTGTCCCATGCGGGCAGCTGTACTAGGCTTGTCAAGGTCCAATACTGATCAGCTCTGTATTTGTAATCCTTCCACTGCCAGGACCTAAGCTCCCTGGAAAAGTCCGCCTCACTGTCTGATCTCTGTCTCGTGTCCCTCTTTCTCCCTCTCTTCTTCTCTGTCTCTCTCTCACACGCTATTTCTCTCTCTACCTCCCTCCCTCTTTCTCTCTCTCCCACTGCCTCTCACCCTCTCTCCTGATGTGTTCTCTCTCTTTCTCAAATACACACACACACACACCCTCTCTCTCCTACATGACAGTATGTGCCCCATAGGCTGCCAGGGAAAGTTATTTAAATGACTGCTCTGACCAGCTCAGGGTTATGGGCCAGGCCGGGTCTATAAATAGGGGACTATATTCCACAGAGGAATGGGGTGGGAGCCCACATGTCCAGGTCCGCCCCCATCAGGCACCAGCGTGGGGAGTCGTGTTTCTGGGACAGAGGGAACTTACTTAGAGTCAGACTCTCTCTTTCTCATTCTCTCTCTCTCGCTCTTTTTCTGTCTCTCTCTATCATGCTCAGTCTCTCACTGGGAGACTGCCTGGCATTTATCCCCAACGTAATGACAGGGGAAAGAGCCCAAGACGGCCATTTGGGCCAGCAGTTATATACAGGTCCTAGGGATGATTATACATGAGATACTAGTAGCTACCAGCTTTGAGCTGAGTTTTGAGATTGAGTTTCATGTGACAGTCAAGGTATAGTAACTCATTGAAATTCATTTGTAAATCAAATAAAAGCCTGATAAGATGTTGAGTTTCTACATGTGAACCATTTAGCAGACACTTAGCCAGAGCTATGTAAAGTGCATTTAAAATAAGGTAGGTAGGGAAGGTAAAACCTTCAAAATAGACGCCATCTACACTATCAGTTTCTAACCTAATACATATGTGCGTGTACTGTGTGAGTCAAGGAGTCCACTATTGGTACTGTCGATTGAGGCAGAATGGTGAAGACATCAAAGAGACAACAAGAAAACGTTTCTTTTGAAATAATTGTAATGTGTCCTTTCTTTAAAGTCTGATACAAAGACTTGCAATCAACACAAAGAGAAAGAAAAAACAGCAATATATTTACAATTTACAAAGAATCACTTCTCTGTGAATATAGCACTTATAAATATGATTCACATAACAAAATAAATATGTAAATGACCAATGTAGCTTGAGTTTTCTCTGTTAAAAAATATGTTACAGAACAAAATGACAATGAGTAATACCTTTCCTTCTCTGGTGTCTGTTGAAAGAGGTCTTTTAAAACATAGTTTATAACGACTTAACATTGAGCATTACAGTACATACAACATTATCATTATATTAAAAAGTGATTTTCTATTACAAAATATAAAGAAAAGGAGTTACAATAGTGAACACTTAAAAATAAACCTATACACTCAGACAAAAAGAATCCAGTATGTGATGTTCTTCTCCATTTGAATGGAAATTGCATTGATTCTACAGTTTGTTGTTCAACAAAGCCCATCTAATGTGTATTTCACCTTCTGATGCGATGATATACTGTATGCATGGAAACTGTCATGGCTGACTAAAAAGGAGAATAGCTGATGATTCTGTTGAGATGTAAAGAGGACTACATAAATTGGCACTGTGGTATAGATTAACTATTAGTGGGCCTGTGTGAGTGACCTACAGAACCTGGATTCATGCAGTTTTTGTTTCATTTTCAAATACTTTGAGTGTTTGATTGAGCCTGCGTGGAGGAGTGCTAGCTGGGGAGGGTGAGTGGCTTGCACTTTTGGGACTATTCTATTGTTTCCATTGTGCCAGACATGCTAAATCAAGGCCCACCAGCACTGAGACCCATCTGAGCACCACAAATCAGGGAGAGCACCGTAGAACTCTAGACTGGCACGCTGTGGAAATGAGATCCTACTTTATGGTCAATCATAGAATCAGAATTCCTCTAGAATTCCTCTAGAATTCTGTTTCTGTGTTCAATAGCTTTAGGATCTGAACCATATCTACCTGTGTCAAGGTAAGGACTGTAGTTACCGGTATAATGGACTCTTCTCTACCACAACCATCTGAATCATCATTTCTTTAGTTGGAAGCCCCATGAGAAACCTTTGTTTGAACTTTCATGATGTTCCTACAATTGCCAATAGGTGATTACCTTTGGTGGTTGTGTCAAAGTTCTCAGTGGTCCTCATACAATTCCTGCGGTTTTTAAATGAACCTGAACGTGTATTGCTCATTATATAAAGGTTCATTCCGGTCTCGCAATCTGACTGGTCAATTCCGGGTTGCAGCCGTAATGTTATGCCTTTATGATACCGCATCAAGCCATAGAGTAACAAACTGTCAGCCAGCTGGTGATTTGTTTAATGTGTTGCCTAGCATCACATTAAGAACAGTCTGATGCTGTTGTTGTTACAGTGTGCTGTGGTGATGATCAGGGGTGAGAGCTGGGTTGCTGCATTCTTCCTTTCTTATCCTCCCTCTCTCTTTCCACTCTTTTCCCATCCCTCCACTGCTTTGGAGATGAGACGGGGGTAAATACTGACCCTGTTCAGGAGGGTGCAAGGGTTACAGAACGTTCAGATAGATATGTGTTGTGTAGATGGGATATCTGGCAAGTTCCTATTGGGAATCGTGTCTGATCTATTCGTTCCATTTCTATCTGTAACATTCTGAACGTTTCACCTCACTGAATAATCCACAGTTGTTTCCATGTTATTGTTGCATCCCAAATGGCACCCTAGTGCCTGGTGGCACCCTAGTGCCTGGTTAAAAGTAGTGCACTATATAGGGAATAGGGTGGCATTTGGGAAGCAGTCACTGCCTCCTTAGAGAAGGACTACTTGTCCAGTGCTTTCCACACCTTTAATGTGTGTATGCGCCTGTTCTTGACTTGAGGAGAAAATACTATGCTAGAAGAGACCCACAGTTAGACAGACTTAAACATTGTGTTTACTTCATATACTTTACATAGACTCCTTTAAAAAACTTCCTTAAGTCATTGCTGCCTTTTTTTAACAATGACACAATTAAAAAAACCGACACAGGATAAAAGTTAAGGTAAAATAAAACAAAAAAAAACAGAGCAAATAGCAACTAAACAATGAGCATCCTTAAAACTGGATTACATTCGTGATTATTCTTTTTCTTTTCCAACCAAAAGATCATTTAAGGAGAGTAGCAGAGAGGTGTGCCTTGTCTATGTGGAGTGTTTGCCCAAGTACTCCTAACAGTACTGGGTTGTGAGAGGCTCTGTCGGGTGGGTTGGGGTCAGACTGTAGCCCTTAGGTGTGACTGAGGTTAGGGCTGAGGTGAATGGGATGGGGACAAGGAACATGAGGAGCAGAGCTGGAGGTATCAGATGTGGGGACCAGACTTGGTGTCGAATCCTACCTTGAGATCCACACAAAACTCAAGTATTTTGCTTAAAAGGATACTTCAAGTTAAAAATAAGCTAAACCCCCCCCCCCCCCCCCCCCCCAAAAAAAAGTGAACTATCCCTTTAAATCAAACATTGATGTCAACGGGAGATTAAAACAAGTATTTAAAAAAAATGTAAAAAAATCTGGGATCTCGAAGTTAGGATTTGGCCCCATAGCCCCCTGGTTTAGTCTACTGTACTAAGACTTTACTCCTGTCTCTTTAGCTCCCACTGCTCAGCATCCCCAGTAGCTTGCTGGGGTCCATGCCCTGCTGCTGGGCCATCTTCTGCACGTCAAAGCCCATGTGCATGAGGAACTGGATCACGTTCATCTCCTGGCCCGTGAACTGGTCCCGGATGGTGGGGCAGGTGGGGTTGCAGTGTGGCCAGGGGCAGCTGTCAATCAAATGGACGGGGCAGCCCTTGGGCGGGGCCTTGTTGTTCCGGCTGTTGTCTTGGAGACTGCGGTCCCAGCAGTGCAGGGCTCGGGGAAGGGAGGTGCCTTTGACCTGAACGTCGATCCAGTAACTGTAACAGACCAGCCACAAGAGGGCACTGTTAGATCACGGCGAGTCACAATAAACAGCTAGCTGACACAGAATTATCTCTCTCCAGTTAGAATGGTGTTCAGTAGGGAAAAAGCAGTGAAAGGTGGAGGTACTATTTAGATTTGTCCAATAACAACACAGATTTCCATTTTTTGTTCCAAAATGTTTTTTGTATATGGTGTGCCCTACTGAACGCAACCCAGGTTTGAAGAAAGTTTAAAAACCAAGTGATGAATGTGTCCAATAACAATTTTCAGTTTTCTGTTGTAAAACCTTTATATACGATGTGCCCAACTGAACATGACCCAGGTGGAAGATGAAAGACAGAGAGATTGATACTTACTTCCTTGTGATGACTTCATGTGAGAGGCAAGCTGGAGCAAACATGGCCCTGAAAATGTATGCAAATACATGAGACTTGTTGAACACAGTTGGCAGCATAACCTTGACACACTGTCTGTCTGTCAATCTTTTGCTGTAAGAGTTACTGTACGTTTGTTGTAAGAGTAACTGTAAGTTTGTTGTAAGAGTTGCTGTAAGTTTGCTGTATGAGTTACTGTAAGTTTGCTGTATGAGTTACTGTAAGTTTGTTGTAAGAGTTACTGTAAGTTTGCTGTATGAGTTACTGTAAGTTTGCTGTATGAGTTACTGTAAGTTTGCTGTATGAGTTACTGTAGGTTTGTTGTAAGAGTTACTGTAAGTTTGCTGTATGAGTTACTGTAAGTTTGCTGTAAGAGTTACAGTAAGTTTGCTGTAAGAGTTACTGTAAGTTTGCGAGTAACTGTAAGTTTGCTGTAAGAGTTACTGTAAGTTTGCAGGTGCTTACGGGACATCTTTGAGCGTGTTCCTCAGCTCGATGCCTAGGTTCTGGATGTACCGCCACTGCCCCTCCTGGACGGGCTGACCGGTCAGATGGATGTTGTCCACGGTCAGCTGGGCCTCGTCGAACAACCACTGGACCACAAACACTGGGCCTGTGTGGAGGGAGGTTGTAATGTATGCACAAGTGAACACACACACAAATGCATGCACAGGCTGTCCATAATGAACACACTGACACACAGAGGTATACACAGATATCTGTGCAAATTCACAAATGAATTCATTAACCTTTGCTAGCACTCACTCTTTATGGAGGGGAACACTCTGTAGCCAAAGAAACAGTTCCACTCCTCCCCCAGGTGAACCTGTCTACACCTCTCTGGCACAACGCTGCCCCAGTACCTGGGGAGAAGAGGTCAGAGGTCAACATCGTACAGTGTCAGTTCATATAGGACCTGAAGAATAGGCTACTAAGCCTGCTTCTACACAAGAAGCCCGATCAGATCAGATCTCTAAGGCTGTGTTTACACAAGCATCCCAATCAGATCAGATCTCTAAGGCTGCGTTTACACAAGCATCCCAATCAGATCAGATCTCTAAGGCTGTGTTTACACAAACATCCTGATCAGATCAGATCTCTAAGGCTGCGTTTACACAAGCATCCCAATCAGATCTCTAAGGCTGCGTTTACACAAGCATCCCAATCAGATCAGATCTCTAAGGCTGTGTTTACACAAACATCCCAATCAGATCAGATCTTTTACCAATTATTGAGCTGTCTGTAAATGCAGCCTTAGGCGAGGGGGTTCAATATGTTCAATCCATTTAACAATGAAGCGACACAGTACAGTAGAACTATGGCCTATAGCTTATCCTGGTCAGGCCACTGGGCCATGAGAAACACTCTGGTCCTAACCACTCAGAAAGCAGTTCAGAATAGCTGATCTAGGATCAGTCCTCCCTATCCATATGATCTTATTGAATATGATCTAAAAGTCGGAAAACTGATCATATATCAGCACCCCTAATCTGAGATTTGAGATTGTGAATATGGTCCCAGAGACTGCAGCTATAGTGGTGGAGTGCTCTCTTACTTGATGCCTCTCTTGATGGCCTCCGTGGGGGCACAGCTGATGGTGTCGTGACAGTCAGTAGATCGGTACTGCTTGTTGTCCAGGAACCAGCCCGAGTCAGCCAGACCTCTCACCTGGATCCCAGGGTGCCCCAGCCCCTCCAGCAGCTCAGCTACAGGGTCCACGTTCAGCAGGACCCCCGTCCCCCCCGCACTGTGGGGTAGAGAAGAGACACACAGATAACACACACACAGGCATGGATACACACACCCACACAGGCATAGATACACACACACACAGGCATGGACACACAGACACACACACACACACAGGAATTGATACAAACACACACAGGTACAAACAGACACACTCACTTACTCTAATCTCTAGTGACACATAGTTCCAGTTCATTAAACATATTTACATTACGTTAACACACAGACACACCCACACCAACATGTGGCCCCACCCACCTGCTGCCAGCCAGTAGTAGAACCTTGGCGTTGTCAAGCCCCTTGTTCAGCAGATCCTTCACCACCTCCTGAATGATCAGAGACCCCATGAAGGCGTAGCCACCTGCACACAGACGGCACGCAGACAGACAGTCAGTCACCAACACAATACATTGAGTGCAGAGTGACCAACACAATGCACACAACATACCTACCTGTCCTATGTCTATCATGGATGACTCAATGAAATAACCAATTTCCCTCTAGGAAAATATGTTTTAAGTTAATTGATTGATTGAATGATTTATTCATTTCTTGGTTGGTTGGCTGATCGGTTGCTTGTTTTATTGGTTGCTTTGGTTGATTGATTTGTTGGTTGATTGTTTGATTGATGTATTGGCTGATTGGTTGATTTATTGATTGGGTGTTTGGTTGATTGACCTCCATTAGAAAATGCAAACACACATTAGTATGGCCAATAGTGATGTCTTACTGTGGTCCGTCTTGGCTGAGGCACCACTCCACACATCACTAGAGCAGTAGGGGATGAACCTGGAGAGGAAACACAACATCAGTGTCAGGTCTTCTTACACCTTTATAAAGATCAACTGGACACAGACACACCAAATCCTGGAACTTACACCATGTTGGCATTCCACCAGTGAGGGTTTTCCTCTGGGAGTGGAGACAGGATCCCTGTGCCTACAGAGAGGAACGACACGGCAATAGAGAACAGATTACATTAACCATCAGAAACATCACCATCTTCCTCATAATCACTGCATGAATGATGGTCCTGACAGCACATTGAGAGAGAGAGGCACTTCCCCTCTCACTGTATCAGGCAGACCGTCTCAAAAACACTGATCATTACTACATAGATGTCTGCCTCAATAACACTGGTCATTACTACATAGATGACTGTCTCAATAACACTGGTCATTACTACATAGATGACTGTCTCAATAACACTGATCATTACTACATAGATGACTGTCTCAATAACACTGGTCATTACTACATAGATGACTGTCTCAATAACACTGATCATTACTACATAGATGACTGTCTCAATAACACTGGTCATTACTACATAGATGACTGCCTCAATAACACTGGTCATTACAACAGAGATGACTGACTCAGTAACACTGGTCATTACTACCATAGATGACTGTCTCAATAACACTGGTCATTACTACATAGATGACTGTCTCAATAACACTGGTCATTACAACATAGAGGACTGTCTCAATAACACTGGTCATTACAATATAGAGGACTGTCTCAACAACACTGATCATTACAACATAGATGACTGTCTCAATAACACTGGTTATTACCACATAGAGGACTGCCTCAATAACACTGGTCATTACTACATAGATGACTGACTCAATAACACTGGTCGTTACTACATAGAGGACTGTCTCAATAACACTGGTCATTACAATATAGAGGACTGTCTCAATAACACTGGTCATTACTACATAGATGACTGACTCAATAACACTGGTCATTACAACATAGATGACTGCCTCAATAACACTGGTCATTACAACAGAGATGACTGACTCAGTAACACTGGTCATTACTACCATAGAGGACCGTCTCAATAACACTGATCATTACTACCATAGATGTCTGTCTCAATAACACTGGTCATTACTACATAGAGGACTGTCTCAATAACACTGGTCATTACAATATAGAGGACTGTCTCAATAACACTGGTCATTACTACATAGATGACTGTCTCAATAACACTGGTCATTACAACATAGAGGACTGTCTCAATAACACTGGTCATTACTACATAGATGACTGTCTCAATAACACTGGTCATTACAACATAGAGGACTGTCTCAATAACACTGATCATTACTACATAGATGACTGTCTCAATAACACTGGTCATTACTACATAGATGTCTGTCTCAATAACACTGGTCATTACTACATAGATGTCTGTCTCAATAACACTGGTCATTACTACCATAGAGGACTGTCTCAATAACACTGGTCATTACTACATAGATGACTGACTCAGTAACACTGGTCATTACTACATAGAGGACTGTCTCAATAACACTGGTCATTACAATATAGAGGACTGTCTCAATAACACTGGTCATTACTACATAGATGACTGTCTCAATAACACTGGTCATTACAACATAGAGGACTGTCTCAATAACACTGATCATTACTACATAGATGACTGTCTCAATAACACTGGTCATTACTACATAGATGTCTGTCTCAATAACACTGGTCATTACTACATAGATGTCTGTCTCAATAACACTGGTCATTACTACCATAGAGGACTGTCTCAATAACACTGGTCATTACTACATAGATGACTGTCTCAATAACACTGGTCATTACTACATAGATGTCTGTCTCAATAACACTGGTCATTACTACATAGATGTCTGTCTCAATAACACTGGTCATTACTACATAGATGTCTGTCTCAATAACACTGGTCATTACTACCATAGATGTCTGTCTCAATAACACTGGTCATTACTACATAGAGGACTGTCTCAATAACACTGATCATTACTACCATAGATGTCTGTCTCAATAACACTGGTCATTACTACATAGAGGACTGTCTCAATAACACTGGTCATTACAATATAGAGGACTGTCTCAATAACACTGGTCATTACTACATAGATGACTGTCTCAATAACACTGGTCATTACAACATAGAGGACTGTCTCAATAACACTGATCATTACTACATAGATGACTGTCTCAATAACACTGGTCATTACTACATAGATGTCTGTCTCAATAACACTGGTCATTACTACATAGAGGACTGTCTCAATAACACTGGTCATTACAACATAGATGACGGTCTCAATAACACTGGTCATTACTACATAGATGTCTGTCTCAATAACACTGGTCATTACTACATAGAGGACTGTCTCAATAACACTGGTCATTACTACATAGAGGACTGTCTCAATAACACTGGTCATTACTACATAGATGTCTGTCTCAATAACACTGGTCATTACTACATAGATGTCTGTCTCAATAACACTGGTCATTACTACATAGATGTCTGTCTCAATAACACTGGTCATTACTACATAGATGACTGTCTCAATAACACTGGTCATTACAATATAGAGGACTGTCTCAATAACACTGGTCATTACTATATAGATGACTGTCTCAATAACACTGGTCAATACTATATAGATGACTGTCTCAATAACACTGATCATTACTACATAGAGGACTGTCTCAAAAACACTGGTCATTACTACATAGATGTCTGTCTCAATAACACTGGTCATTACTACATAGAGGACTGTCTCAATAACACTGGTCATTAATACATAGAGGACTGTCTCAATAACACTGGTCATTAATACATAGATGTCTGTCTCAATAACACTGGTCATTACTACATAGATGACTGTCTCAATAACACTGGTCATTACTACATAGAGGACTGTCTCAATAACACTGGTCATTACTACATAGATGTCTGTCTCAATAACACTGGTCATTACTACATAGAGGACTGTCTCAATAACACTGGTCATTACTACATAGATGTCTGTCTCAATAACACTGGTCATTACTACATAGAGGACTGTCTCAATAACACTGGTCATTACTACATAGAGGACTGTCTCAATAACACTGGTCATTACTACATAGAGGACTGCCTCAATAACACTGGTCATTACTACATAGAGGACTGTCTCAATAACACTGGTCATTACTACATAGAGGACTGTCTCAATAACACTGGTCAATACTACATAGATGACTGCCTCAATAACACTGGTCATTACTACATAGATGTCTGTCTCAATAACACTGATCATTACTACATAGATGTCTGTCTCAATAACACTGCTCATTACTACCATAGAGGACTGTCTCAATAACACTGATCATTACTACATAGATGTCTGTCTCAATAACACTGATCATTACTACATAGATGTCTGTCTCAATAACACTGGTTATTACTACATAGAGGACTGTCTCAATAACACTGATCATTACTACATAGATGTCTGTCTCAATAACACTGGTCATTACTACATAGATGTCTGTCTCAATAACACTGGTCATTACTACCATAGATGTCTGTCTCAATAACACTGGTCATTACTACATAGATGTCTGTCTCAATAACACTGGTCATTACTACCATAGAGGACTGCCTCAATAACACTGGTCATTACTACCATAGATGCCTGCCTGAATAACACTGGTCATTACTATATAGATGTCTGTCTCAATAACACTGGTTATTACCACAGATAAATATATTCCTGTGAATTTTATAACTGACATCCAACAGTTTGTCCGTTTGTTCATCGTGTGGATAAGGCCCTGGTCTGTACGTTGTTCATTGTGTGGATAAGGCCCTGGTCTGTACGTTGTTCATTGTGTGGTTACGGCCCTGGTCTGTACGTTGTTCATTGTGTGGTTACGGCCCTGGTCTGTACGTTGTTCATTGTGTGGTTACGGCCCTGGTCTGTACGTTGTTCATTGTGTGGTTACGGCCCTGGTCTGTACGTTGTTCATTGTGTGGTTACGGCCCTGGTCTGTACGTTGTTCATTGTGTGGTTACGGCCCTGGTCTGTACGTTGTTCATTGTGTGGTTACGGCCCTGGTCTGTACGTTGTTCATTGTGTGGTTACGGCCCTGGTCTGTACGTTGTTCATTGTGTGGTTACGGCCCTGGTCTGTACGTTGTTCATTGTGTGGTTACGGCCCTGGTCTGTACGTTGTTCATTGTGTGGTTACGGCCCTGGTCTGTACGTTGTTCATTGTGTGGTTACGGCCCTGGTCTGTACGTTGTTCATTGTGTGGGTGCAGAGCCAGAACAGACAGCACTACAGCCCATAGCCATTTTCGGTCTATAACATGTGGTGGGGCTCAGTTGGTCGGAGCATGGCACTAGCAACAAAAGAGTGTGTGCACTTACCATACAGTAGGTTGCTTTAGATAAGTGTCTGATATTTTCTGTAACAGACTAAAAATCATTTTCAAAGGAGAATCTCTATAGATAATGCCTCTTAGTCCAGATGGGTATACTACGAAGCAAGTTTGAGGAGTTAGAGAAGGTACCTTTGGTCAACTCTGAGTTAAACTTGGTTTAACTGGTCGTACAAATGTGGCTCACCTTTTAGCCAGGTACATTTTTATGGCACCCAATCCTTCAGAAATAACCTGCACCATGGCAGGCTAACTCACAGCTAACTTAACTCCACTGACTGAAATGTTTATAAAGCTAACTTAACTCCACTGACATATCAGTTAAGAACAAATTGTTATTTTCAACAACGGCCTAGAAACAGTAGGTTAACTATCTTGTTCAGGGACAGAATGGCAGATTTTTACCTTGTCAGCTCGGGGATTCAATCTTGCAACCTTTCGGTTACTAGTCCAACGCTCTAACCACTAGGCTACCCTGCCGCCCTGCCAAATGACTGAGCCAACAGTTGAGGACTGATTAAATCGTAATAACATAAAGACGACATTAACGATACGTAATAACACAAAGATGACATTAACGATACGTAATAACATAAAGACGACATTAACGATACGTAATAACATAAAGACGACATTAACGATACGCAATAACATAAATACGACATTAACGATACGCAATAACATAAAGACGACATTAACGATACGCAATAACATAAAGACGACATTAACGATACGTAATAACATAAAGACGACATTAACGATACGTAATAACATAAAGACGACATTAACGATACGTAATAACATAAAGACGACATTAACGATACGCAATAACATAAACATGACATTAACGATACGTAATAACACAAAGACGACATTAACGATACGTAATAACACAAAGACGACATTAACGATACGTAATAACACAAAGACGACATTAACGATACGTAATAACATAAATATGACATTAATGATACGTAATAACATAAAGACGACATTAACGATACGTAATAACATAAAGATGACATTAACAATACGTAATAACATAAAGACGACATTAACGATACGTAATAACATAAAGACGACATTAACGATACGTAATAACATAAAGACGACATTAACGATACGTAATAACATAAACATGACATTAACGATATGTAATAACATAAAGACGACATTAACGATACGTAATAACATAAAGACGACATTAACGATACGTAATAACATAAAGACAACATTAACGATACGTAATAACATAAAGACGACATTAACGATACGTAATAACACAAAGACGACATTAACGATACGTAATAACACAAAGACGACATTAACGATACGTAATAACATAAAGACGACATTAACGATACGTAATAACATAAAGATAACATTAACGATACGTAATAACATAAAGATAACATTAACGATACGTAATAACATAAAGATGACATTAACAATACGTAATAACATAAAGACAACATTAACGATACGTAATAACATAAAGACGACATTAACGATACGTAATAACATAAAGATAACATTAACGATACGTAATAACATAAAGACGACATTAACGATACGTAATAACATAAAGACAACATTAACGATACGTAATAACATAAAGACGACATTAACGATACGTAATAACATAAAGATAACATTAACGATACGTAATAACATAAAGACGACATTAACGATACGTAATAACATAAAGATAACATTAACGATACGTAATAACATAAAGATAACATTAACGATACGTAATAACATAAAGATGACACTAACGATACGTAATAACATAGACGACATTAACAATACGTAATAACATAAAGTTCAGTTCAGGACAGTTCAGGACAAGGCTTAATTTGTGCCTTAGAGTAGTAGTGGTGGGGGGTTGGTGAACGGTAACAGCCAGACAGACACAGGCGGGTAATGTAGGCAGAGATTCTGACCTGTTTTGGTTTGAGGCCACTTGGACGAGCTCATCAGTCTCCTCATGGTGTCATATCGGCTGTCACAGTTCTCTTTGTTGAAGCAGTACCAGCCGCCCTCCAAGAATATCAACCACCGTCTGCTCCCTCTGGACTCTTTCATGTAGTACCTAGAACGGAAAGAAAAACATAATATTTTATAAACACAAACAAACAAACCATGGACAAGAGTCATGTATCCTCACACGAAACACTCAAGTTGCCCTCACCGTCTCCTGGCATCAGTGACTGTGCCAAACGGAATAAAACCTGACCTCATGTACATATTATGTAAACAAAGAATACAAAACATTTTGTTATTTTGAAGACCTTCATCTCTGTTAACAAAAATAAGCTAAAACTACTTCCCCCAGAGTTGAACTCACCTAAACAATGTTTGAGTGCTGGTTACACAGAGCCATGATGTGGACACACACACACACACACACACACACACACACACACACACACACACACACACACACACAATCCTACCATGTGATAGGAGCTCATCCAGGTTCCTCCACCCTCAGTATTGAGAAAGAGAAGACTAGTGTGCTTCCCAAATGGAACCCTATTCCCTTATTAATGCACTACTTTAGGCCTGTCAGAGCCCTGTGGTCCACTATATAGGAAATTAGATGACATTTTGGAAGCACTCTAGGTGTTACCAGTGCCCTAGCGGCCCGTGGCTGGCAACAGTGATAAGGAAGTGCAGTACCATCATATTCCCTGTTACTACTCTGCTGAAGTCACCGTTCTTTAACAGTGGTCTCATACATAGGCCCTCCATCTCAGGCTGGATAAAATCTCCACTACCCTCAGTGCCGGCCATGCAGAAATGAAAAACAGAGAGGAGATGACGTGCTCCCTGCAGCCTGCAGCAGCCAGGGATGAAAACCATGGTGAGGTCTGTGCAAACACACACACACACAGACAGACAGACACATCTCTGTTGCCCAGGACCCACATTCACTACATCCACCCAGAGGAATGCTTCCTTTGATGCGTCACAGGAAGTCCGAGCCTACAACACTATTCTACAGTGGATTATACAGCACGACCTGAACCACCATCTGAACAGAGATCAAACACAGAGATCGATGTCTGAACCAAAACAATTAAAACAACTAACACCCTTGTCTTTCTTGGTACTGACACTCACACTGTCTCTTCTCACCAGCACTGATTCTGCTGATAGCTGCTTTATTGAGGAGAGGTTGTCCTTATTATTACTGTGATAGGAGGTTGTCTCACCATCTTAAGATGAATGAACTTACTGTAAGTCGCTCTGCATAAGAGCGTCTGCTAAATGACTGAAATGTGAATGTGGCTGAAATGTAAATGTGGCTGAAATGTAAATGTAGCTGAAATGTAAATGTAGCTGAAGTGTAAATGTAGCTGAAATGTAAATGTAGCTGAAATGTAAATGTAGCTGAAATGTAAATGACAGCTGAAGTGTAAATGTAGCTGAAGTGTAAATGTAGCTGAAGTGTAAATGACAGCTTAAATGTAAATGTAGCTGAAATGTAAATGTAGCTGAAATGTAAATGTGGCTGAAATGTGAATGTAGCTGAAATGTAAATGTAGCTGAAATGTAAATGTAGCTGAAATGTAAATGTAGCTGAAATGTAAATGTAGCTGAAATGTAAATGTGGCTGAAATGTAAATGTAGCTGAAATGTAAATGTAGCTGAAATGTAAATGCGGCTGAAATATAAATGTTACTAAAATGTAAATGTTTTCCTATTCAATTCTATGGATCTGAACCTGATCAAAACTGGGTCCGATGTTTTCGTTTCAGGTTGTCCTTTTCAGCACAGGTCCAGCAACTACGGTGGGCAGTTAGTTACTGCTTGGTTTGGCTGAACTTAGCTCAGTAGTGTAGGAAATATTCACTCTGAAGAGTTTTTCAATCTGGATGCATGAGTCATTCACTTCAGGAGATCTGTTCATCCTCTGCCCACAAGAGGGCAATGCTATAATTAATCCCCATAGTCTCACAACCGTGAAGTGCAGAATCATCAATTCACTGCAATTGTCTACAGTCTACAGTTCTGTCAAGGCATTTTAATACAATGCAACAGCATGCTAACAGATACCCATGGACTTCCAGTCATAGTGCTAACGTTAGTTAGCCTTGGTGTGCAAATCTACCTCTTTAACTTCCTTCATACTGGAAACAGACATAAACAATTATTCATCTGACTCTGGGGAAGTAGATAAAGGGCCTCATTGCCAAAATCCCAAAGTATCCCTTTAACTTTCTGTCACCCAACAACATTTCTACCATTTCACAAGATCAGACTAGCAGACACTACAAAAGACCATTAGAAGGAGGCATGATTCTCACAATGTTTCTGTGATGGCGAGGCTTTAGCTCAGAGGGCTAACACAGACGTGTAGCACCCAGGAGGCATGGATTCAAACCCAGTCGGCCATACAAGCAGGCATGATGCTATTCTATTCCCTATTTGCTCCTGCGATGTTCAGAGATTGTTATTTCAGCAACAGACATGTTAGCCTGCTGAGCTAAAGTCTAGCTTCTAAGGGAGCTTTGTCAGGCAGCTAGAGGGAACAGCGGTATCTGAACGCTCCTCTTTACCGACGACGATGCGGCTGCAGCTGAGACAGACGGCTTCTCGGACCGGAAACTCTGGCGGCTGCAAAGCATATCTCATCATTGGGGCTCCCGAGTGGCACGGCGGTCTAAGGCACTGCATCTCAGGGCTGGAGGCGTCACTACAGACCCTGGTTTGATTCCAGGCTGTATGACAACCGGCCGTGATTGGGAGTCCCATAGGGCGGCACACAATTGGCCCAGCATCGTCCGGGTTAAGGTTTGGCTGGGGTAGGCCGTCATTGTAAATAATAATTTCTTCTTAACTGACTTGCCTCGTTAAATCACATAAAAATAACAACTAAAATCACAGGGAGGACTGCCAGAGCAGGCTGAGTGGTGTGGTGTTGATCAGGCTGAGTGGTGTGGTGTTGAGCAGGCTGAGTGGTGTGGTGTTGAGCAGTCTGAGTGGTGTGGTGTTGAGCAGGCTGAGTGGTGTGGTGTTGAGCAGGCTGAGTGGTGTGGTGTTGAGCAGTCTGAGTGGTGTGGTGTTGAGCAGGCTAAGTGGTGTGGTGTTTGCCAAGACACTGACTCACACTCTCGTCCTCAGGAATAATCTTTCATGACATGTTCAACTCATGACATAATAAACTAAGATTAAGCTTAGAATACCCAATTGTACGCTACATTTGGAGGGTACCAGTAGCATGGAGCAGACCACACTAGCACTGCAACATCTATGGAGGTGACCAGTAGTACGGGGCAGACCACACTATCACTGCAACATCTATGGAGGTGACCAGTAGTACGGGGCAGACCACACTATCACTGCAACATCTATGGAGGTGACCAGTAGTACGGGGCAGAACACACTATCACTGCAACATCTATGGAGGTGACCAGTAGTACGGGGCAGAACACACTATCACTGCAACATCTATGGAGGTTACCAGTAGTACGGGGCAGACCACACTATCACTGCAACATCTATGGAGGTGACCAGTAGTACGGGGCAGACCACACTATCACTGCAACATCTATGGAGGTGACCAGTAGCACGGGGCAGAACACACTATCACTGCAACATCTATGGAGGTTACCAGTAGTACGGGGCAGACCACACTATCACTGCAACATCTATGGAGGTGACCAGTAGTACGGGGCAGAACACACTATCACTGCAACATCTATGGAGGTTACCAGTAGTACAGGGCAGACCACACTATCACTGCAACATCTATGGAGGTGACCAGTAGTACGGGGCAGACCACACTATCACTGCAACATCTATGGAGGTGACCAGTAGTACAGGGCAGAACACACTATCACTGCAACATCTATGGAGGTGACCAGTAGTACGGGGCAGAACACACTATCACTGCAACATCTATGGAGGTTACCAGTAGTACGGGGCAGACCACACTATCACTGCAACATCTATGGAGGTGACCAGTAGTACGGGGCAGACCACACTATCACTGCAACATCTATGGAGGTTACCAGTAGTACGGGGCAGAACACACTATCACTGCAACATCTATGGAGGTTACCAGTAGTACGGGGCAGACCACACTATCACTGCAACATCTATGGAGGTGACCAGTAGTACGGGGCAGACCACACTATCACTGCAACATCTATGGAGGTGACCAGTAGTACGGGGCAGACCACACTATCACTGCAACATCTATGGAGGTTACCAGTAGTACGGGGCAGAACACACTATCACTGCAACATCTATGGAGGTTACCAGTAGTACGGGGCAGACCACACTATCACTGCAACATCTATGGAGGTGACCAGTAGTACGGGGCAGACCACACTATCACTGCAACATCTATGGAGGTTACCAGTAGCATGGAGCAGACCACACTATCACTGCAACATCTATGGAGGTTACCAGTAGTACGGGGCAGACCACACTATCACTGCAACATCTATGGAGGTTACCAGTAGCACGGGGCAGACCACACTATCACTGCAACATCTATGGAGGTGACCAGTAGCATGGAGCAGACCACACTATCACTGCAACATCTATGGAGGTGACCAGTAGTACAGGGCAGAACACACTATCACTGCAACATCTATGGAGGTGACCAGTAGCATGGAGCAGACCACACTATCACTGCAACATCTATGGAGGTGACCAGTAGTACGGAGCAGACCACACTATCACTGCAACATCTATGGAGGTGACCAGTAGTACGGGGCAGACCACACTATCACTGCAACATCTATGGAGGTGACCAGTAGTACGGGGCAGACCACACTATCACTGCAACATCTATGGAGGTTACCAGTAGCACGGGGCAGACCACACTATCACTGCAACATCTATGGAGGTGACCAGTAGTACGGGGCAGACCACACTATCACTGCAACATCTATGGAGGTGACCAGTAGTACAGGGCAGACCACACTATCACTGCAACATCTATGGAGGTGACCAGTAGTACGGGGCAGACCACACTATCACTGCAACATCTATGGATGGTACCAGTAGTACGGGGCAGACCACACTATCACTGCAACATCTATGGAGGTGACCAGTAGTACGGGGCAGACCACACTATCACTGCAACATCTATGGAGGTGACCAGTAGTACGGGGCAGACCACACTATCACTGCAACATCTATGGAGGTGACCAGTAGCACGGGGCAGAACACACTATCACTGCAACATCTATAGAGGTGACCAGTAGTACGTTGCACTGTAACATCTACCAGGGCAGACACACCACCAACTAACATCTACCAGGACAGAAACACAACTAACTAACATCTACCAGGGCAGACACACCACTAACTAACATCTACCAGGACAGAAACACCACTAACTAACATCTACCAGGACAGACACACCACTAACTAACATCTACCAGGACAGACACAACACTAACTAACATCTACCAGGACAGACACACCACTAACTAACATCTACCAGGACAGTTACACCACTAACTAACTAACATCTACCAGGGCAGAACCACCACTAACTAACATCTACCAGGGCAGACACACCACCAACTAACATCTACCAGGACAGAAACACCACTAACTAACATCTACCAGGGCAGACACACCACTAACTAACATCTACCAGGACAGAAACACCACTAACTAACATCTACCAGGACAGACACACCACTAACTAACATCTACCAGGACAGACACAACACTAACTAACATCTCCCAGGACAGACACACCACTAACTAACATCTACCAGGACAGTCACACCACTAACTAACTAACATCTACCAGGGCAGAACCACCACTAACTAACATCTACCAGGGCAGACACACCACTAACTAACATCTACCAGGACAGAAACACCACTAACTAACATCTACCAGGGCAGACACACCACTACCTAACATCTACCAGGACAGACACACCACTAACTAACATCTACCAGGACAGTCACACCACTAACTAACTAACATCTACCAGGGCAGAACCAGTGAGGGGAAGAGTGAACAAACGAGGGGCAGAGTGAACCAGGGAAGGGCAGGGTGAACCAGGGAAGGGCAGGGTGAACCAGGGAGGGGCAGGGTGAGCCATGGAGGGACAGGTTGAACCAGGAAGGGGCAGGGTGAGCCATGGAGGGACAGGTAGAACCAGGAAGGGGCAGGGTGAGCCATGGATAGGAAAGGTGAACCAGGGTGGGACAGGGTGAGCCAGGGATGGGAAAGTTGAACCAGGGAGGAGCAGGGGGAACCAGGGAGGAGCAGGGTGAACCAGGGGAGACAGGGTGAACCAGGAAGGGACAGAGGGAACCAGGGAGGGACAGGATGAACCAGGGAGGGTCAGAGTGAACCAGGGAGGGACAGAGGGAACCAGGGAGGGACAGGGTGAACCAGGGAGGGACAGAGTGAACCAGGGAGGGACAGAGGGAACCAGGGAGGGACAGATGGAACCAGGGAGGGACAGGGTGAACCAGGGAGGGACAGGGTGAACCAGGGAGGGACAGAGGGAACCAGGGAGGGACAGAGTGAACAAGGGAGGGACAGAGTGAACCAGAGAGGGACAGGGTGAACCAGGGAGGGACAGGGTGAACCAGGGAGGGACAGGGTGAACCAGGGAGGGACAGAGGGAACCAGGGAGGGACAGAGGGAACCAGGGAGGGACAGAGTGAACCAGAGAGGGACAGGGTGAACCAGGGAGGGACAGGGTGAACCAGAGAGGGACAGGGTGAACCAGGGAGGGACAGAGTGAACTAGGGAGGGACAGGGTGAACCAGGGAGGGACAGAGTGAACCAGGGAGGGACAGGGTGAACTAGGGAGGGACAGGGTGAACCAGGGAGGGACAGAGTGAACCAGGGAGGGACAGGGTGAACCAGAGAGGGACAGGGTGAACCAGGGGGGGACAGGGTGAACCAGAGAGGGACAGGGTGAACCAGGGAGGGACAGGGTGAACTAGGGAGAGACAGGGTGAACCAGGGAGGGACAGAGTGAACCAGGGAGGGACAGGGTGAACCAGGGAGGGACAGAGGGAACCAGGGAGGGACAGAGGGAACCAGGGAGGGACAGAGGGAACCAGGGAGGGACAAAGGGAACCAGGGAGGGACAGAGGGAACCAGGGAGGGACAGGGGGAACCAGGGAGGGACAGGGTGAACCAAGGATGGACAGGAACTGGCTGGGAGGAATTAGTGTTAGAATCCGGTTATTTATAGACACAAAGGTGACTATTACAGAGACGACATCTGCCAACCTCTGGCCTGCTGGCCAGATCTAAAAGCCTCTGTGTCCTCACTCACACTGCGATCCTAAAGAGCTAAGAGCTTTACGGGCTGGATGGGCCCCTCTCTATGTGCCTGTCCCAAATGGAACCCTATTCCCTATGTGGTGCACTACTGTTGACGAGGGGCCATTGGGAATAGGGGACATATATGGAATAGGATGCCATTTGGGATGGAGGATATGAGACACTCAGGTTGAATTATTTCGATGGATTTATACAGGATGCTAAATCCAGTGAGAGACATCTACATCCTCCATCCAGTCACACACTGACATTAAAGACCCGTGTAAAACACTGTACTGTAGCCTACTGCCCAGCGATATGTCCAAGTCATAACACATTTCATGTGTTTTGTCTGTTGGGTATAAGCACAACAATCTGATATTACGAGACATACTGTACTAGACATGCAGACTTGCATCATGCTAGTGCTCCATAGCAGTGTATTACACTCTGACCTTATTACATGGATCCCTCATCATTGCAGTGGGTTAGAATAGCATTCACCTCCCAATAGAGCATCTACAGGCATGCTCGCTATAAAACAAATATAGGTGATAGGGATTAGAAAGTAGGGTATGGAACATCGAGTGTATGGGGAATAGAATGTAGGGTATGGAACATCAAACATACGGGGATTAGAATGTAGGGTATGGAACATTGAGAGTACGGGGATTAGAATGTAGGGTATGGAACATCGAGAGTACAGGGATTAGAATGTAGGGTATGGAACATCGAGAGTACAGGGATTAGAATGTAGGGTATGGAACATTGAGAGTACAGGGATTAGAATGAAGGGTATGGAACATCGAGAGTACAGGGATTAGAATGTAGGGTATGGAACATCGCGAGTACGGGGATTACAAAGTAGGGTATGGAACATCGAGAGCACGGGGATTAGAATGTAGGGTAGGAAACATCGAGAGTACGGGGATTAGAATGTAGGGTATGGAACATCGAGAGTACAGAGATTAGAATGTAGGGTATGGAACATCGAGAGTACAGGGATTAGAATGTAGGGTATGGGGCATCGAGAGCACAGGGATTAGAATGTAGGGTATGGCACATTGAGAGTACGGGGATTAGAATGTAGGGTATGAAACATCGAGAGTACAGGGATTAGAATGTAGGGTATGGAACATCGAGAGTACAGGGATTAGAATGAAGGGTATGGAACATCGAGAGCACAGGGATTAGAATGTAGGGTATGGAACATCGAGAGTTCAGGGATTAGAATATAGGGTATGGAACATTGAGAGTACGGGGATTAGAATGTAGGGTATGGAACATCGAGAGTACAGGGATTAGAATGTAGGGTATGGAACATTGAGAGTACGGGGATTAGAATGTAGGGTATGGAACATCGAGAGTACAGGGATTAGAACGTAAGGTATGGAACATCGAGAGTACGGGGATTAGAATGTAGGGTATGGAACATTGAGAGTCGGGGATTAGAATGTAGGGTATGAAACATCGAGAGTACAGAGATTAGAATGTAGGGTATGGAACATTGAGAGTACGGGGATTAGAATGTAGGGTATGGAACATCGAGAGTACAGGGATTAGAATGTAGGGTATGGAACATCGAGAGTACAGGGATTAGAATGTAGGGTATGACACATTGAGAGTACGGGGATTAGAATGTAGGGTATGGAACATTGAGAGTACAGGGATTAGAATGTAGGGTATGGAACATCGAGAGTACGGGGATTAGAATGTAGGGTATGGAACATTGAGAGTACAGGGATTAGAATGTAGGATATGGAACATCGAGAGTACAGGGATTAGAATGTAGGGTATGGAACATTGAGAGTACGGGGATTAGAATGTAGGGTATGGAACATTGAGGGTATGGGGAATAGAATGTAGGGTATGGAACATCAAACATACGGGGATTAGAATGTAGGGTATGGAACATTGAGAGCACGGGGATTAGAATGTAGGGTATGGAACATCGAGAGTACAGGGATTAGAATTTAGGGTATGGAACATCGAGAGTACAGGGATTAGAATGTAGGGTATGGAACATCGAGAGTACAGGGATTAGAATTTAGGGTATGGAACATCGAGAGTACAGGGATTAGAATGTAGGGTATGGAACATCAAGAATACGGGGATTAGAAATTAGGGTATGGCACATTGACAGTAAAAACAAACAGAAATATAGTATTCAATAGATACTGTATGTATTAGCCTTTCAATGACTTGATGTATACTACACTATACCATATTGACCAATGACTAGATGTATACTATACCATATTAATCTATGACTAGATGTATACTATACCATATTAACCAATTACACTGGATCTGTCTGGCAAAAAAATATATTTTCCTTCGTACATGTGTATAGTATATTAAACTACACAAGCCACACAATCCAACATAAAAGCAGTTACTTTTGCTACGATTTGGAGGCTCTAACCCAATGCAACCTGTTGAGCAGTGTCTCTGCATGCACTGTGCCATTGAGTTCAGCATTTGGTTTAACCATGTCTATGCCCTCTGGTTGTCTTTGTTGTAATAACAGACACAGTTAAATATCCAAATGCTTTTAGTTCCCCTGCTTACCCCTCATTAATGGAAAACAAACATGAGAGAGAGAGAGAGAGAGAGAGAGAGAGAGAGACAGACAGACAGAGAGAGAGAGAAACAGAGAGAGACAGAGAGATAGACAGAGAGAGAGAGAGAGAGAGAGAGAGAGAGAGAGAGAGAGAGAGAGAGAGAGAGAGAGAGAGAGAATATATATTTTAGAATTCTATTTTAGAAATGCTACCATACTGAGGCTAATGAGCAACACAATGGCTGTGTTTATCTATGCAGAAAATAGGTGTCAATCTCACAACCATATTATTGGTGAATAACAGTTTATAAATATTAGCCTATATTCCTTCATGGAAAAATGTATATGTAATTTTGACATTGGTTTGGATGAACATAAAAACAATATAAAGATCAATATAATATTTTCCATTAAAATTGGGATTGAATTTATATGAATATGTATGTTTTCCAATATTATCTTCATTTAAAAAATACAATGTACATAAAAAAACCTCTATACACATTTTGGTGCGTCGCGCACACGTAAAAATAATGGACCAATTCGATTTGCATTGCTTGTAGAGGGATCCCAAATGTGGAAAATATATCAATCTTGATCACTTCTGCATCATGAGATTAAGATGCCCGCAGGAATCAAGCACTATGCGCATTATGCACGTGCCAGGCCAGGCCGCAAATATTCGCTGAAAAGCTGCCATTACGCACAGCAGCTGTATTGGACATCTGTATAACACACGTTTCCATGTTCCTTTTTCTGATCCTATAATCTAAAGTAGATATCTCAATCACAAAAAAATATATATTTAAACTTAAAGATAAGCAAAATCCAATGGGCAATCATGTTCGGACTGTGCGTTCAACATGCTAGATTTCTGGAAACCTCGACTGTACGAAAGAAAAAAAGTCACGCATCAGATGAGAAGAGAATACAATACCCTGCTGGAGTTCCATCGTTGCACGTGACTGAAGTATTTTCCAAAAAGTGCAGCTTCATATCATAGTCGAGCTTCTGCGCCGAACACGGGTAGAGGGACTGCGCCAGGTTCTTCACCTGCGTCATGAAGTTGTCCATGTTCTCTTCGACGGCGGTGAAATCCAAAGGGAAACTCTCCGTGGTGTCACCCCGGTCCCGGTATGTGGGAGAAGGCGGTGTCCGTCGTGGTTGCGGGTTGCGACCACCTCGGAATCTTCTTGCGGCAAAAACTCCGGACTGCATAAACACCAGCAGCAAAAGCCAGGAAATCAATCTCATTGCCGTCATCTTTTCCGCGAGCCACCTGCAGTTTAGGTCTTCCTTTGATGGTTTCCGAGTTTAAGGTTTTCCTTCGGAAGAATTATTGCTGTTTGGAGATTGGATTGGAAAAAGAAGCAGAGAATTACGCACGGTTCGAACTGTTGCACTGCTATTCTCCGACCTAGGCTAACTGTTTTGTATCAGATGATCAAGGAAAATACTTTTTAAATGCATTTATTAAAAACAATTAAGTTGCTTCTATGGGTCGATGTGAACAATGTCTAAAATAGAAGCAATAGTTTCCTAGATGATCTTAATCGAAGCCGTAAAACTGTTCTGTTCTCAAACCACTACCGCACTGTCACTGCTATTGAACCAAGTTTAGGGTTTGAGTTAAATGACAATACTCATCACATGCTCTGGAATTTTATTCAAACTTTCCCCCCTTCTCTCACCCGTCATCCAATCAGAGAGGAGGGCAGGACTCTGGGCTGGGCATGATCAAGCGTAGCAGACTTCCCCCCTTTTAATTTATTGAGGGGGAAAACATGTCCGTGCTTTGGCTCTTTTGATCCGCGATGTTTCATTTGATGTGGTGTTTTTTTATTTACTTTGAAATGCCTGTTTCCCATTCCACACACATTTATAGAGTAAGAATAAGCCCCTTGTTACACACTAGCCTAAAACTCAAGAGGGGAAAAATACACAACACAAAATCTAACTCTGGCCGGAGATTAACAACCCAGTAGCAAACTGTACATGTTAGACATAGATGTAACATGTTTTACACTTTGATTAAAATGAAATCGAAATGATTCGTCTATTATTAGTAGTATTATTATTAATTATTATTAATAATCGTTTTTACCATGTCTCTTATTGAATTGTTGAATAGCTCTGTACATTTATTATGAATTAATGCACGGATACGGTCTTTGATCTCACATACTTTTTCTCTGAAAGCAATACTAACTTCACGCATTCTTTAATTTCCTCAAAGGTTATTACTGTGGTGGATATCTTTTACAGATTTCTATATACCGACTTCCTCTTAATTCATTTTTAATATACTGAAATGGTGCCCACAGGTGTTTCATGTTGCGAGTTGAAAGCCTTCCTGTGATGTATTGTGGCGCGCGCGGACACCTCTAGAGCGCAGGCAGTGCGTAAAGTAGACTAGCGCAGAAGCTATATGAGTTGCCATTTCTGTGAATGATGAAGTGACACAAAATCTCACGCTAGTCGCAGTTTACTCCTAAACAACTTCTTATGCCATAGCCTTCTTCGCTATCAATTGAACGCAGAAGACGTTTTCATTACTTCAATTGCTCCTATTTAGCTATAATAACTGTCATGTCATGATATCATTTTAGAAAAGGCTATTATTATATTATTCTAAGAATATGTGGCATGATTTCATTTTAACGACTAAATATCCTTGCTCAAGCTATCTATCGTTTAAAATCTTCAGCTTTTACATGTGTTGTTTATAAATGCTAATTTCGATTAGATTTCAAAATAATTCAACATTACCTAGGTGTGCGGGAGCCTTTATTCCTAATGAACGACACTTTCAATATGTTGGCTTTAGGGCAACTCTAAGCATGTTGTGTTTATCTGCGAGAGTGGACGCGGACCCTTTTTTTTTATCTACAAAAGCCCCCTAAAGATCAAAGCAGCCATCACTCTCTTTCTCTCCCCTCTATCCCTCCTTCTTTCCCTCCCTTCGCAGCCCTGTCAGAACCCTTGCTCGACTGTATATTTGAAGTCAAGTTGAGCATCCTGAAGGGAAGCCCTCACCTTAACGCTGGAATGCACGTTTGCGGTTGAAATCATTTTTTAAAAGGTTGGTCCCTCTCTGTGTCTGTGGAACAAACCCTTAATCTGATCCAGTCCGCAGACGGCTTGCCTTGGATAAATACAATGCGTGCCATGCCATGTCGTCAACACGAGGCAATAGGGGATGCTTATTTATTTGCCTTGACGTATGTACTCGTCTTTAACTTTGTCTATAAGGTTAGGCACGGCAATCACATTATAACATAACAGGAAGAATTTGGCAAAACGCCCTGTCCTTTTTAACCCAATCGCCAAATTGAAATGCGTCACATTTGTTACTTTTCAAACTCCTTTTAAAATTGCTATTAGACTGTATAAAAGTCATTATACAAAATCTTGGCAGTAGGCTTGTAGACTATGCACTAAAATAGCCTACTTTAATGTAAGTGTAAAATAGATGTGTATCCCTGTCTGCCTGCTGTAGGTTATCTGTCCCTTTGATTCTGTCAACGGATGTCCCAACAAATGATAGAATAAACAATGTAATATAATATCAGAAATGTAACTTCGCGTAATTAAGCTATATACATCAGTAGGGCTCGACATTAGCCTAAATAAAACGATCAATAAACACCTAATTTGCATTCAAAGTTGTGTAAAAAGACAGTCCTATTTAGGGAACCCGACACTTTCTCAGGATAATTGATATGGTAATTGGTTTATTCCCGCTATGCTTGGAGGGGAGGGGAGGGGGGGGGGGGGGGGGGGGGGGGGGGGGGGTAGCTATGATGTCTTAATTAACCGTCACGCGCAATAAACACATAAAGGTATTAGTGTTTTATGGACTCTGTGGGATCCTCGGCTGGAGAGCTTTATCATCTTTAGTCGCGGCGAGACTAGAGAGAGCCGATGGGCTGGGACACTTGACTCTGCAGAACCCTCCCTGTTGTGCCTAACTACCGCCCCATCCGCGTTTATATAGCAACGCGGTAACTAGGGAACTCGCTCGCTCGCTTGTGACAGTGATTCAATGATTGACACACCAAGAGATGCCCCTTACTTATTATTCTAAAACAATTTTTTAGAGATTCTCCTTATATTGGAACGCAAACAGGGCTACTAGTGGAACATGCTCATGGATCGTCAGCTTTTTCAGACAGAGATAGGCTACAGATTCACAGGAGATCCTTCACGGACCTCCGTGTCAATCCATAGCATCCTTTGAGCTCCACGAGCATCATATGTGCCTGTTGATGCCTTGGAGGTGCCAAGAAAAGGCGTTAGGGAAACTACCATTCTCACGGTGCTCTTTGCGGTAGCCTACTTCTGTTCTGCTATTGCTTTTGTACTACAGTCACTGAGATCTCTTCTTCTAGCCATTGTAGCCAAAATAATGGGAAACGTGTCAATTTTATACATGACCCTAAGCATGATGGGATGTTAATTGCTTCATTAACTCAGGAATCACACATGTGTAGAATCACCTACCTGCACATTGTGTAGTATAGGTCTGTACACAGTCTGAAACCCTAATGGACCAAGAACTGACAACTGAGTCTTCCACATGCACTCTCTCTCCCTTTCCCTCTGTCTCTCATCCTGAGCAGAAATACAAAAACAATTACACACAAGTGGGTTTGGAGGCTTTGCTCAATTTAGTTCTGTAATGTGCAGTTCAGTCAGATGCCCTTGCAGAATGCACATCTTACCTGTTGTTTTGCTGGAAATTAATGAAATTTGAATGCATTTTGTGCGAAAGCAAATGAAAAATGATCCACAGTTACAGTTTTTCTCAATTGCTAAAACACAATTTCTGAAACCATGCTCCATTTCCTGAAAACATTAAACACAAAACCTCATCTTCAAGCACTATTTACATGACCTCTGACTCCTCTCGCAAAATGAAACATTCGCCTCAAAACAGTTTTACCTGTGTTCAAAATCAAACACTGCTCTCAAATCATAAACAAAGTGATCAAAATGATATACACTCTCAAGCAGTCAGTAAACAATAGACCGAAAAATAGAAAACACATTGTTCAAAACATACAATTCTCAGGGAGAAGTACATTTTTAATCTAAAATAATATTCATATTTTTCCGACATTGTCTTTTGATGAATGAAAACATGTTCTATCATAGTAGCTCAAAATTGATCAGAAATTACTACTCTGCTTTGCTCTTTGCAATTTTGTTTTTTTGTTCTTCCTCCTCCTTGTACCCCTATTTTTACAGTACTGTACCCTGCATCTCACAAACTTGTCCTTTGTCTCTGTGATACTGTAATTCTTGGTCTTTGTTGATATGAACCTGCAACCAGTCAAAATCTATTGAGCAGTCAGTACTGTTAATAAATGGAAAGCACAATGTTCAGGGCACTGTAGGCTGTATACTACATGGCTACCACAGTATACCACACTAAAAGGGACAAAAATCAAAGGAGTAAACATGTAATCAATGTGCTTCTTCTTGTCTTTGGGCTGGGTCAGGCCAGAGCACTTCGTCGACATCACAAGCAATATTGTCCCTCCTGAGGCAACGGGGGAAGAAGCCTCTTGTGTGCCGTATCCAGCCCTGACATGATTCCTTACCTATATCACCACAGGCTAAATCCATGGCTTGCAGCAGATTTACTCTGGGGTAGGGTTGTCTATCATACACTTTCCATCTCCAAGAGGAGAAATACTCCTCAATCGGATTCAGGAAAGGCGAGTATGGAGGGAGGTACAAGTTCATAAACTGCCCATTGATGTTAAACCATTCCCTTACCTGAGCACCTCGGTGGAAACTGATATTGTCCCACACTATCACATACTGTAGGTGGGAATGGGATTCTCATTTAGCTCTTGACCCTGCTGCTCTTGAACCTGCTGCTCAAATAAAATATCTCTTAGATTGGCAATAAATCTTAGAAAGTGCTGGGTGTTATATGGCCCGAGTGTAACATGGTGATGTAGAACACCATGGTTGATGATAGCAGCACAGATTGTGACATTGCCACCTCGTTGACCAGGGACTTCAATAATGGCCCGCTGTCCAATCATGTTTCAGCCTCTCCTTCTCCTCTTTGTTAGATTGAAGCCTGCTTCATCGACAAAGATGAACTCATGGGGTCTGTCCAAGGATTCCAAGTCAAATATTGTCTGTAGAAATACAATATACTGTATGTAGGATTTTGTAAATCGTACAGAGACAGTGCTATACCGTAGAATACAATTAGGCTTCTGATTCACATACATTGTATGTACTGAAGAGTAATGTCATTCACATAGTATGTGTTAGTACTGTAGACAATCTGGATTACAGTAAATGTTTCTGAATGTACACTTACTTGCACATACTGAGCTCGCAGTTCTTTCACCCTTGGTGAGTTGCGCTCAAAAGGTACTCTGTATACTTGTTTCATTCGCATCCTGTTACGATGGAGGACACGGTCAATTGTGGAAATGCTCACACTGTCGATTCCCTGGAAGTGTGTGTTGTCTTGTATCACTCGTTCCTGGATTTCTCTGAGTCGTATTGCATTATCTTGAAGGACCATGACAACTATAACGGCCTCTTGCTCCCGAGTGAATATAGCTGACCTTCCACCTGCATGTGGCAGCCTTGCAATTCTGCAAAACGTAGTTGTGCAGTTACAAAACATATTCATGCAGTGCAATACATACAGTGATTAACTTTACAAATGTCTATTGAAACAGCTGCATATAGTGTAGTACAGTAAATTTGCAATTACAAAAATACAGCAGTATACTGTACCTGTTCTCTTCTCTGAATGTCCTTACTATGGTGGACACAGAACATCGGCGCAAATTGGGTTGCACTCTAAGTCCTGCTTCCCTCATTGTCAGTCCATGGACAAGAACATGGTCTATAACTGTTGCTCGAATTTCATCAGATATTTCCACTCTTTGTCTTACTCTTCCTCTTCATCCTCCTCTTCCTCCTCGTCGCCCACCTCGCACACTCACTCGTCCTCTCACATGGTTTCTTCTATCCATTCTCAGACTTTCTCCTTCCCACCTTCAACAACCTGTTTGCTCTCTGAACTGGCTTATATTGGTTGTGTCGCATCATTTGAAACAGGTTAAATCAATTTTGAGTGGTTGTGTTCAATCAATGACATGTCTTCTCTATTTGTATTTGATTGTTGCCACTTGTGTTTACCAGTATGGATGACATGTGCATTAGAGTGCAGAATGTGTTTTGAGAATGAGAATGTGTTTAGAGTTTTGCTGAAAAGTCTAAGTGAGATCTGCAATTGTTGTTTTACCATGTGAAATGGTTTAAGGTATTGACAACAGACTGCATAATTAGCTAAATGAGTCCAGGCAACTGAGAACTTTGTTCAGCCAATGGGGTTTTAGTGTTTAAGCAATTGAGAAAAACTGTAAGTCCACATAGACTGCTGTTGTGCTCACTGTGTGAAGAGTTTTGAAAAAGTGAGCTACGTATTGAGAAATGGGTCCTAGTGATTGTAAAAAAAAAAACTGTAATCCCAGAATTAGGACATTCAACTGACCCAGCTGTTCCGATGGCAGCCAGTCCCTCAGAAGTGCCCCCGTAGCCCCATTAGCCCCAGCCTCAACCCCCCTTCCGGCTCCAGCCCTCCTATGAAAGTCAAAGCCCTGTCTTTTATCTGCGATCAGTTACACGTGCCCTCCACAGATCCGCAGGTTTTACTGTTTAATTCTAGGCTGGCAGGGCCCATCATGTGATCTAAACGCCTGCCTGTTTGCCTGTGTACCTGTCTGTCTATCTATCTATCTGTCTGTCTGTCTGTCTGTCTGTCCGTTTGGTTCAGAGTTAAGACACATCTCAACAATATGAGCGCACTTAGTCTGCGCTAACACTCCTCCTCCTCCTCCTCCTCCTCCTCCTCCTCCTCCTCACACATCAACCCCCTCCCCTCCTCCTCCTCCTGCTCCTCTTCCTCCACCTGATCCTCCTCCTCCTCCTCCTCCTCCTCTTTACACATCATCCCCCTCCCCCCTCCTCCCCTCCCCATCCACGACTGTTAGTCTTGATTTTCACATGCTGTTGTCCAGCGTCATATCCGTGATCATCAAATCCTGCTAGTTGGAGCTGTTAGGTCAGGTTACATCAAAGAGATCAGGAGGGATCAGGCTCTTGAAAGGGACAGGCTGGGGCTCACATCATCAGAAACAGGTGGAGTTCCTCCTTCCAAGAACAAAGGAGAGATCACCATCTATAAAACCTTTGTATTTCACACAATAGTTTTTCTCTCCACATAGTTCACGAGCTGTTACAGTAGGTACAAGCTTAAGGCCGTTTCTCTGATATCAGGTTTGGACGTTTCGAGTTTGGCCTCCCTACTAAAACCCTCTGGAGGTCACAGTCACACTTCTAACCTGTGATTCAGTGTTATTACACCACAGAGTGTTAAAGTGTGGAAATCTGATAAAACTCTTGGAACTAAAAGAAAAACGGAAATCTGATTAATACAATTCAGGTGTTACGAATTAGTTGTAAAGTTGTTGAAACATTCATAGACTTTATGGGTAATATGATAATTGACACTTCATTTCCCGGCTGGCTCACATTTCAGAGCTCTTCTTTTGAAAGCCATTGCACTTCAGAAAGAGGTACACGTTCTTGTTGTCATACTGTCATAAACTGTAACTCATGATCTTGTTAGGATGGTTTGCTCAAAATGCATTTAAAAAAAAAATCTTTAGAATCTATTGCTATTGTGGTCGTGTAAGGGAAACATTTAGAATTATTGTTTGCAAAATCTTTATCTTTGAAATTACCATATGTTTTATAATTTCTATGTCTGTGACACTGAATGAAATTGACACGCTGTAGTGTTAGTGAGAAAGAAGCATGTGCAATTAGGGTTGCAAATTCCATGGTTTTCCAGAAATCCTGGTTGCGGTATTCCGGATTCCTGCTTATTCCCTCCTGATTCCGGGAATCTTCCAACCGGGATTTCAGGAATACCAGGGAATTTATTGAAAGTTCCCGGAATTTTGCACCCCTAAGTGTGATGCACCTACGTACCCACTACATTTTAGGTTCCTTTAAAACATTGTAGCTCCTTCCAACACATTCTCTCAATTTCTGGAATCCGGTTCCTTTAAAGTCAATTTTACATTTTAACCACTGTTAAAAAATTAAATATAAAAAAGAAAGAAAGAAAGAAAACATGTAGAGAGTTTTGGGTGTTAACACTGGGCCTTTCATGTACCCCTTCACCACATGTTCTCTATATTACCCCGAGAATTAGTCAACAACCTTGATCCTGACTTGAGTCAAGAGGTGCCATCTAAGATGTGGACTTCAATGGAGAGTAAGAGGAGAGGCTGGAGACATCTGTCCAACAGGCTCCTATTTCGTAAGAGGAGACCTTATATTGGTTTCAGATGATCTCAGGCCTGTTAGATAAAAACAAAGTATTTCAAGATAGGACAGCATCCATCAGAGGTCTGCTGGGTCTCCTTGGTTACCAAGGGGTGACCCAATAGTCACATTGACAGGTTTTGCAAGTGGGGTTGGAGGGTTCTTTGTGCCTATGTTTCTTCTTGTCCCTTTCTCAGCATCAATATGATGTAATGGCCATGTTTTAGCAGGTGTACTTTTTATGAAGTCTCACTCCTAGATTCTCTGGTTATTCTGAATGGATCAGTGTCTCTGTGGATTTGGTTACCTTCTTTTCCAGTTTGTTTCCTGTAATAATTTTGTTTTCAGATTTCATGTGTGTGTTTGCAAGCTGCAAGTATGCAAGCCATGTGTGTGTGCGTGTGTGTTAAAGATAGCTCAGAGACACCAATGCGTGAGTCGTGGAGCCCCCCCTCCCCCCCCCCCCCTTCTCCTCCTCCTTCAGGAGTTTCCACTACACTACATGCCTGGTGCCTGAATCACCGGAAGCCCCTGGGATGCCCTCTCTTACAGTAGGTGGGGATAGGGGAGGGAGTGGAAACCAATTATCATCCACGACATGCTGTTATTATCTGACAGGAGGCTGCCCTCCTTCCCCTCTACCTTCCCCTCCATGTCCCAAATGGCACCCTATTACCTGTATAGTGCACTACTTTTGACTAGTGCACTATAGAGGGAACAGGGTGCCACTTGGGATGCAGCCATCTCCATAGAGATGGAGGGATAATCAGGTCTCTTTGTTTTTGAAAGGCAGGTTTGTACCGTGATGTTAGATCTTCAGCAGACATGGAAAAGACCTCTATTACACATTATAATTACAGGTCAGGATGACAGTAGCCACATAAGAGATTATTAATAATATCCCTGTGTTTCAACTCGTACAGTTCACCCCCCCCCCCCATGAAAGACAAAATCATTTAAAGTTGTAGCATTGCAGAAGGTTAAGATGATTTCATATCAGACTACAGTTTAGTCCTACAGATGTAGGATCTTAATTTGATCACTATTTTGTTGCTGAGAATTTTCCTGCGCCATAGGAAATGCAGATAAGCTTCATGGTTTACATAAATTCACTGAAAACCCACGCTAACACACAGTTATATTAACAGTATTGCACTTTCATATAGGCTACTTTTGGCCAGCTAATATCCTAACCACCGATCAAGCAACAGCATGATTCTTTTGCTTTGACAACATAGGTCAAATATAGGTCAAAATAAGATCCCACATCTGTATGCCTTCAACAGAACGTCCCACACCCAGGTACAAAATGGAGTCAATACGAGCATAGTGTAGTGGATGTGAATCTTGCCTGTAGCATGTTGGCTATAGTACATGAGTGACGTCAACCCAAAGTGCTGTCGCCGAACCCAGGAAATGCTTTGGAATGGACAGTGTTTCTTGAGTGGCAGGTGTTGTGCAGAAGGTTATAAGTTCGAGCCCCGCTCGGGTCAGAACAGAACTCTGTTACAGTACATTGAACAGTTGGTTGGCACAATCAGCCCCCCATTCCAACCACTTCACACCGACCAAGTCTTTTTTCTTCCTCCAGTCCGAGGATGAAGAAGGATCCAATAATGAAAGGAGACGATAAGCACTGACAGCCTCTTCTCCATACCCTGGCATGTTACTGTGGTGCAGCGGAGGACTCCGCAGCGTCCTGTGCCAGGGCAAACCCATCCCAGCCAACTGTCTGACAGCAAGCCTTTTATCAGGATGACATCACTGGGCTACTTGATTACTTTCCACAGATGCATCCAGGTCTGGGAGTTTTCTCCCAGGAATCTGGAACGATCATCCCTGGCTATCTCTCCCTTTTCCCTTTCAGTGTGTCTAGAAATCAAAAAGGGACCATCGAGCTCTCAGATAAATAAAATGGTGTGATGGGTCTGACACTCAAAAAGATGTTGCATAAAGCTTACTTCATCTTTCAATGGCTTTTCTTCTTTCCACTGCATCAGAGATAGCGTTTTGGCTTTGCAGCCTTAAGTATGTAGCTACAAATCGTTGGATTTCAAAACAGTATTTGTTTGGAACACAGGTCAGCAAACCATGAGCAGCAGGTGCTTCTATTCAGGGATGTGGCTTCTCAGGTCTACCTGTATACAAGTTACAGTCACAAAGAAAATACAGAATTATTGGGTATGGGAGCGGGCACAAAGGGAACATTAAAACTTCAATCAGATTTAAATCAGTCAAATTTCTGCTAAATTTCCTCTTGTGCGCCACGGAGTCGGCTGTGATAAATTACAAGGTAAGAACCTGAAATGTTTTCTTTCAGAGGAAATTGCTGCATGAGGTGGATATTTATATCCTCAGTTGGTGTTCTTGGTCAGGCCAGGTCAGGTCAGGTAAGGTCAGATCAAGTCAGGCCAGGTCAGGTCAGGCCAGGCCAGGTCAGCTCAGGTCAAGTCAGGCCAGGTCAGGTCAGGCCAAGCCAGGCCAGGTCAGGCCAGGCCAGGTCAGGCCAGGTCAGGTCAGGTCAAGTCAGGCCAGGTCAGGTCAGGCCAAGCCAAGCCAGGCCAGGCCAGGTTAGGCCAGGTCAGGTCAGGCCAGGCATGCCATGTTCCCCCAGTGTCCAGCCTCCTCACAGGCCTGACTGGCCTGTCTGTCTTCACCTATGTGAAGTAGTAGTATTGTAGTGTGGACCATACTGGCGTACATAAGCCATGGCAAAAATGTTAAGAATTACAGGAAATTTGGTCTAAATCTGCAACATTTTATCTCAGCCTCATGGCAAAATGAGTAGAAGAGCATGAGATTACCTATAAAATGGCCAATGTTTATCTCAGCCTCATGGCAAAATGAGTAGAAGAGCATGAGATTAGCTATAAAACTGCCAATGTTTATCTCAGCCTCATGGCAAAATGAGTAGAAGAGCATGAGATTAGCTATAAAACTGCCAATGTTTATCTCAGCCTCATGGCAAAATGAGTAGAAGAGCATGAGATTAGCTATAAAACTGCCAATGTTTATCTCAGCCTCATGGCAAAATGAGTAGAAGAGCATGAGATTACCTATAAAATGGCCAATGTTTATCTCAGCCTCATGGCAAAATGAGTAGAAGAGCATGAGATTAGCTATAAAACTGCCAATGTTTATCTCAGCCTCATGGCAAAATGAGTAGAAGAGCATGAGATTACCTATAAAATGGCCAATGTTTATCTCAGCCTCATGGCAAAATGAGTAGAAGAGCATGAGATTACCTATAAAATGGCCAATGTTTTTCTCTGCCCCATGGCAAAATGAGTAGAAGAGCATGAGATTAGCTATAAAATGGCCAATGTTTTTCTCTGCCCCATGGCAAAATGTGTAGAATTGCTGGAAATTATGTAAAAAAAAATACAAAATTCTCTCAGACTCATTACAAAATGTGTAGAAGAGCATGAGATTAGCTATACAACTACTAATTGTTCTCTCTGCCCCATGATGATAGGTGTAGAATTGTAGGACATGTGTATTAAAACAGCAACATTTTCTCTCAGCCTCGTGGCAAAATGTGTAAAATAGCATGAGATTAGGAGGGGTAAGGATACTGGTCAGGAAAATGGTTACTGAACCACCTCTGGAACACACGGACTCTAGTTTACAATACAATAGAACAGAATAGAATGAATCTGTCATGCTACAGGAGGCACAAGACATCTTACACTGTCACAAAAAGGCAGAACGACATGCTTCTGCACTGCTTTCTGCATGAGTAAAGTCTCCTAAATTCTTGTGGGTTTTGTGCCTTCCTGAAAATATATTACCTTTGCTCTTAAGGCCACCTGTGGTTACCTAAAGGAAACATTTATTCAAAACAAGATTATATATTTTTGTATATACAACAGCACCCACTTCCCTTTTCTCCTGTGGCAGGAAGAAGAGGGTTATTTGCGGGAAGAAGAGTGTTACTCAGGCTTTACTCATAAGAGTAGCCAACGTCAGACCACATCCATTTGCTTTGAGATGACTAATAGACAGATTGCGGAAGGAATCTCTTCATATCTTCAATATCTAGCTTTAATCTGATCGGAGATCAGTGAGAGCACCTGGAAAAGGAAATAGGGGTTATCTTTGGATCTTATCCAGACAAACAGGTCCCTCTTACAGTAAGGTTAAAGTGAGGATGATATTTACTGTAAAATATAGAAATTAACACCATGATCACATACAGTGGGGCAAAAAAGTATTTAGTCAGCCACCAATTGTGCAAGTTCTCCCACTTAAAAAGATGAGAGAGGCCTGTAATTTTCATCATAGGTACACTTCAACTATGACAGACATTTTGAGAGAAAAAAATCCAGAAAATCACATTGTAGGATTTTTAATGAATTTATTTGCAAATGATGGTGGAAAAGAGAGAGACAGAGAGACAGAGACAGAGAGACAGAGACAGAGACAGAGAGACAGAGACAGAGAGAAACAGAGACAGAGAGAGACAGAGAGACAGAGACAGAGAGACAGAGAGAGACAGTGAGACAGAGACACAGAGAGAGAGAGAGAGAGAGACAGAGACAGAGACAGAGACAGAGACACAGAGACAGAGAGACAGAGAGACAGAGAGAGACAGAGAGAGAGAGGCGACAACTGTAACATGTCTGAAGCGTAACCTGTTCCTGGCCCTCCTGGCTTTGAAACCCAGATGAAGATCGTCTGGCCGTGGCCCTGAAGTCATTATACCTTCAGAGGTAATTAACACCTGGCTTCTGTTGGGGCCCCAGTCGATGAGGCCCAGATTGTGCAGGTACAGATGGTCAGAGAGGGGGGGCAGACGAGGGGTGAATGAGGGGCGGACGAGGGGTGGACGACAGATACGAAGAGCAAGGTGTGCTTGGATGTGCTTTTGATGTCAGCAGGAAGGGCTTGACCTTTCCTCCACCCCCCTCACCGACCTTGTCAATGCCACTTCCTGGAGTGCCCTGTAAAGATGAACATGTGGACAGACGGAGACAGGGGGCTGCCGGACCCCCTTAGGATGAGCGAGGAAACCCAGCTGGCATGGCTGCTTTTGAAGACATCTCTTATCACCTCCACTACTGTCTGTGTACCTCACATAAGTAGCCTTTGTCAAAATAACAGTTTTGATATTTTGTCATGACTGCACAGTATATTTGTAATGCATGTAGAATTTGGTCAGTAGACGTTGACTTAACTGAGTGAAGTGGACATTACAGAAGGACACTGGGTGATGTTTTACTCCTTACTAAAAACCTCCACCTGATGCATTTCTGGAGGTGGGGAAAAGCTGCAATCAAAGGGAGAGGGGTTGCAGTCTGGCCTTGACCTTGGAGCCACAGAGAGAGAGAGAGAGAGAGAGAGAGAGAGAGAGAGAGAGATCAATATTGCAGATGGGTGTGTATGTGCCTCCATTTAGGAAAACAGTCCATCTGGCATCAAGCCCCCTTCGTCCCCCTCTGGTCTGTCTGATGGGAGATGGAGAGGATGCGTAAGGTAATATGGAGCCCTGCATATACACATCAATAACACTATACATATCTATATACACATGAATTCAGGTCGCAGTTGTAAATGAGAACTTGTTCTCAACTAGCCTACCTGGTTAAATAAAGGTGAAATAAAAAAATAAAAAATAAAAATTACACAATACATGAAAAGCAAAACACAATGGTATGAAACAAACACATTGTTCAGTAAAATGGCCCTCTAACATCCACCTGAATTGCCCTTGAGGCCCCAACTTTTATAAGGACTTCAGCAGTCGGCATTGACAGTAACACTTGTATTTAGTATGTGGGAATCGAACCCATAAACCTGGTGTTGACAATAGCACCGTGGTCTATCCCACTGATCCATTATAACCAAAGGTGAAGTAAATCTCAAAACTTCCCTCATCTACATCACCCCCTGTGATCCATTAGATCAACACAGTTAACACCACAGTTACCACCACAGACACCCAACCTCCAAATACCCCCCCCCCCCCCCAAAAAAAAACAGTTCTGAGGCTTAATCCTTTCTCCCTTTAATAATTGTTCATTTTTGTATGATTGTATGATTACTATATTAGAATATATTATTGTAATATACTGTAAATCAGGAGATTTACTCCAGTATTTTGTGTGTGGCTGTGTGTTTTTGCCTGTGTGTGTGTGTGTGGCTGTGTGTTTTTGCCTGTGTGTGTGTGTGTGACTGTGTGTTTTTGCCTGTGTGTGTGTGGCTGTGTGTTTTTGCCTGTGTGTGTGTGTGTGGCTGTGTGTTTTTGCCTGTGTGTGTGTGTGTGTGTTCCATCTTGAGGCCATTGGTCTAGCGACCCAGGATAACTGTATGGATATGTCTGTGTGACCCTGTGTGTGTGTGTGTGTGTGTGGCTGTGTGTTTTTGCCTGTGTGTGTGTGTGTGTGTGTTCCATCTTGAGGCCATTGGTCTAGCGACCCAGGATAACTGTATGGATATGTCTGTGTGACCCTGTGTGTGTGTGTGTGTGTGTTCCATCTTGAGGCCATTGGTCTAGAGACCCAGGATAACTGTATGGAAATGTCTGTGTGACCCTGTGTGTGTGTGTGTGTGTGTTCCATCGTAAGGCCATTGGTCTAGCGACCCAGGATAACTGTATGGATATGTCTGTGTGACCCTGTGTGTGTGTGTGTTCCATCTTGAGGCCATTGGTCTAGCGACCCAGGATAACTGTATGGATATGTCTGTGTGACCCTGTGTTCTGGAATGTTGCTGTCAGCTCTGAATTTGTGTGATGAAGAATGAAAACATTTATGGGTTGAATCAGAGATGAGTAGTGTGTTCGATTCAGGGTTGAGGAATGTTGAAATAATGCCAGCCAGTGGCAGCATCCTGAACTGGTACTCCACAATGTCAAATTCTTCACATTGAAAGTCTGTGTTGGCCAAACATGTTCAGCATTGTAAAACATTCAGCCTCTGTAGGTTGGTGTTGTGGATCTGTGTTCTTGGTTTGATTGGATCCAGATTAATCTACAGAGTAGATTCCACACTCCCCTTTCCATTCAGAGGAGTCTAACATACAAACACAGAGAGAGAGAGAGAAACACACTTGGCTTCCCTACAGTTTAATAGGAATCATCTCCAGCGGACACTCTGATCTGCAGGTCAGAGCC